>NW_015162032.1:108422-111009 GCF_001447785.1 Gekko japonicus | reverse complement strand
TGGAAATAACCAAAAAGCTGAAATGGCTTTTGATCTTTGGATATGCTGTCTCATGACGGAGGGCTTTTCCGCATTCTCATTTTACTCATTGTTAAATTCTTGTTTCTTCAGGTTCCCCCCCCCCCATTCTGCATGTAGTTTGTTACCTCTAATGATAGATTTGACATCAAACAAGTTAATTTCAAGGTGTTCTACCTGCAGTTTAAATTTGCAGGGAAATAAACTGGACATAAACCTGTTTGATGTCAAATTGACCACTAGAAGGCACGTGGAACGGGGGCGGGGGGAACCAGAGGAAACAGGAATTTAACAATGAGTCACATGAGAATGCGGAAAAGCCCTTAAATTGCAGGGAGATAAACTGGAAATAAAGCTGATATTGAATTGATCACTAGAGGGAGCATAATACATGCGGAACGGGGGGGGGGGGACTCCAAAGAAACAGGAACTTAATAGTGAGTAAAATGAGAATGCGGAAAAGCCCAGAGTCATGGCTATTCCTATATCTGAGTATCTTAGTTCTGTCTAGTAATTTTTTACCCTACCTCTCCTCCAAGGAGTTCAGGGTGGTGTGCAAGACAAAATGTACAAAAATGATCTCCAAGTGCAGGCAGGGACAAGACCTGTGGTATGAGCAATAATGATCTGTGCGGGGACATGGCGCTTGATAGTAATTCGACGTCTGTATCACAGGGACATACTCCGTGTTTTGTTGCTACGTTATGGAGAGGCATCCGAAAATGGGTCATCTGTACACCCAAAATGAAGCTTGAATGTGAGGGGCCCAAGTAATCTCTGGGCAAAGAAGATTCTAAGATAAATTCTAAAAGACTGAGGCACTGGATCGGGAGACTCATGTTTCTAGCCTGGAGGATAACAGATGGAAGAGAATACAGCAAGGAGACGATTTAGTGGCACGTCTAAAAAGTCCAGCCAAGGGAGGATCCTGCTGTACGGAATTTCATAAGTGTTGGTCGTCAAAGCTATATGTGTAGCAGTGCAATCTGATGCGGAATTATTCCAATCGAAGTTCATTGATTTCAGGAGTAATTCTGCATGGGATAAGCAGAGTTAAACCCTTCTAAGTCCATTGAAGCCAATAGGCTTTAGAAGGATGTAATTCTGCTTGAGTCGGCAGTATAAGTGACCTCAAAGCAAGATTTATCTCAGTTGAACTACAACTAATGCTTGGCAATATATGCAGCCTAAATACTGATATAAGGAAATCTGATGCTACATCTCCCCCCCCCCCCCCCTGCCCAAATTGCACAATTATCTCCAGACATCTCATAATTCAGAGGTGGTTGAAATGAAATAGTAAATGTGTTCATATACTGCAGTACAGTACCAGCAAGATAAAGGCCTAAAGATCTAAATAGTGATGTTGTGATCCCCTCTCACAGGTCGTGCCCTAGACAAGGGCTCCCCAACCTTTCGGAGCCTGCGGGCACATTTGGAATTCTCCCATGGCATGGAGGGCGCAGCGACAAAATGGATGCAGCAAAATGGCTACCGCAGGGGGCGGAGCCAGCCACAAAACGATTGCCGCAGCTTAACTTCAGTCACACTGTTGCAGATCCTTGTGCTGTGGGGGCAGCTGCTGCCAAATCAACATTTAAGAAAATCTGCAGTGCCAATCAAATCTCCAATGGCCAATCAGAAGCCTTGGTGGGCAAAAGCCCTACCTGGCCCCACCCACTTCCCAAAAACACTTGGCGGCCGCCAGAAGAGGTGTCAGCAAGAGCCGTGGCACCCATGGGCCCCATGTCGGGGACCCCTGCCCTAGACAACTGAGCTTGGACTGCCTTCTCTATCTCTTGTCAGTTACCCGTACTTTTGAACGGCTGATCCATTTGCAATGTTAAATTATCTGTATTTTTGAATCTATGCCATGTGTTGTCATATCAAGTAGCCATCTGGGTGCTACTGCTGGGGCATGTTGCTCACAACATGCGGACTTTTGTTGGCAGGGAGATGTCTCTACTTTTTATCATGCTATTTAGGTTCGCCATCGCTTTCCTCCCAAGGAGCAGGCGTCTTTTAATTTCATGGCTGCTGTCACAGTCTGCGGTGATCTGGGATCCCAGGAACGTGAAGTCTGTCACTTCTTCCACGACTTCCCCTTCTATTTGCCAAGGAGTGATGGGGCCGGATGCCATGATCTTAGTTTTTTGATGTTGAGCTTCAAGCCCACTTTTGCGCTCTCCTCTTTTACCCTGAGCAAGAGGCTCTTTAGGTCCTCTTCACTTTCTGCCATTAGAGTGGTATCGTCTGCATATCTGAGGTTGTTGATCTTTTCCCCAGCAATCTTAATTCCCGCTTGTGATTCATCCAGGCCAGCATTTCGCATGATGTACTCTGCATATCTCTCCCTTATAATAAAGCAGTAGTGGGGACCAACGTTCTAAAATGCCCACCTTTAGTGTTTGGCCGGAAGACCTGCCACTCAGAAGACACTGGCTGGGTTGACTGGCTGCTTTGTGCAGTCCCGCCCAGCGTTCCAAGGTCATATGCATATGGAAGCTGATTGGACTTCACTCCATTCCACACCTCAACCCCCACCCCCCCGCAACGCCGGCGGGGTTTT
>NW_015162032.1:60659-108269 GCF_001447785.1 Gekko japonicus | reverse complement strand
TGTGTGTGTGTGTGTGGGGGGGGGTTGTAAAGACAGACAGGCAGATAAACGTTGGCTGATGGTTGCCAACTCCAGGGTGGAACTCCAGGACATAGGGTTGCCAACTCCAGGTTGGAAACTTCCAGGATATTTTAGGGATGAAGCCTGTTGAGGGTGGGGTCTGAGGAGGAGGAGGAAGAGGGGGACCTCAGACAGATACAATGCCATGCTGCCCACACTCCAGACAAGCTGTTGCCAGTCTCCAGGTGACAGCTGGAGAGATCTTATAGCTTTGGTGCTACTTCAAAGTTCCCCAGGAGCCCAAAACAGAGTAGTGTTTTGGAAAATCTTTAGGAATTGTTTGGTGCATTTACGATGGGGCTCCTGGGGAACTATTGTTGCCAATCTTGGCCCAGCAGCCATCAAACCATTCTCTTCAACCCCCTGCTGTGCAGCTGACTTTCCCCTAGGGTTGCCAATCTCCAGGTGGGACCTGGAGATCTCCCACTGTTACAATTGATCTCCAGATGACAGAGATCAGTTCCCCTGGAGAAAATGGCTGCTTTGGAGGGTAGACCCTATGACATTATACCTGCTGAGTCCTTCCGCTCCGCCCAATGCTGCCCTCTACAGAATCCACCCCCCAAACCTCCAGGTATTTCCCTCCTTAGAGCTGGCAACCCTACATTCCCCTCAGTGCCTGTTGGTAGGCAACTAAGCTTGGTCCTGTCACCTACTTTGGCCTTTGGGAGAAAACACATTGGGGCCAGTCCTGATAGGGTTGCCAACTCCAGATGGGAAATTCCTGGAGATTTGAGGGATGGAGCCTGAAGAGGGTGAGGTTTGAGGAGGGGTGGGACCTCAGACAGGTACACTGCCATAGACTCCACCCTCCAAACCAGTCAGTCCCACATAGGGAACCATTGTTGCCAATCTCCAGGTGAGGGCTGGAGAGCACTCAGAATTACAACTGCTCTGCAGAAGGGAGGGCAGAAGTCAGCTGAAGTCAAAGGGGCAGATAATGGTAGGTTGATGGTTAGCTGGGAAGGAGATGGGGTTGCCAACTACATGCTGACAAATTCCTGGGGATTTGAGGGGTGGAGCCTGGAGAGGGTGGGGTTTGCAGAGGGGTGGGACCTCAGACAGGTAGAATGCCATAGACTACACCCTCCAAAGCAGCCATTTTGTCCTGGGTAACAATTGCTGCCAATCTCCAGGTGAGGGCTACAGATCACTCACAAATACAACTGCTCTTCAGGTAGCAGAGATCAGTTCCTCTGGAGAAAACAGTGGACTCTGTCATTATACCCTGCTGAGGTCACCACAGCAAATTGACACTGTTTGCCCAAAGCCAGAGCACTGCCCCAGAGCCTCTTTCTAGATCTCGTTGTATTGCTTTCACAACGGGCTTTACTGCTAGTATATTAAATAAGCAAGGTGACAATATACATCCTTGTCGTACTCATCTTCCGGCGTCATATCTTTTAGCCTTTTGTTACTGTCCATGGGGTTTTCTTGGCAAAAATACTGGAGTGGGTAATACTGGTAACCTTAGCTGATTGCCCATTGCTATTTTAAAAAACACATTCGAGGCATATACAAGAAGTAATTGCCTTCTGTGATCTGTGGAGAACGTTGAATGCAGGGACAGAATCTTTCTTTCTCCAGCATATAACACTTATGTCTGAGCGCACCCTTGCAGGAGGAACTGTGGAATGCAGGATTTATCATATGATCTCTCAGCAAGTGACCCTGATATTAACTCTGAGCTTCTAAAACCATCTTGAAAATTAAACACCTATCTGTCAAAAGATGAAGGGTTCGCGACAGAAGCGGTACGTGAAAGTTGAAGCCTTCTGCGCTTAGTTTGTTCTTGGTATTTCTGCACTTAGTTTCCTCGGCGATACTGTTCAGGGATACTTTTAAACAGCAGACTGGTATGTGATTTATTGTTTTCGCTACCTACGAAAAAGGAGAGGACCAGAGTGCAGTTCTTAAAATGTATTGCTCGTGGCAGAAACTGTGAAGGCTTATGCACAAGGAAACGATTGCACCAGAGCTTCTGAGACATATACAGAGATAAAAAAGGAAACAAAGTAGCTGCATTTGGCCGGGCACGAGTGATGCAAATAGCGTGGGAGGAATGGGAGCCGGTGGATGGACTTTTCACTCCCTAGTTAAATCATGGTCCTATGCAGGGGTTATTTCGTAGAAAAAGAGGTGCAGGAGCTCATTAGCACAACTCATTAGCATAACTTATTTGCATATGGCACACCCCCTGACATCACGGGAAGTGTGTCAGAAGGCAACACCCACCGCTCAGGCTCCACTGGAACGGTTTTGGATTGCTAGCTATTGGGGGGGGATCTGTCCTCGCAGAGGAGGGAGAGCTTGTACCTGAATAAAACTTGGTCTTAAAGGTGCCACTGGACTGTTTTGGATCGGGGGGCCGGGGGGGGCTCTGCAGCTTACCTGGCTGCTTCTTGCTCTGACTGAGGGGTGCTGGGAGCAGGAGGTATGTGCCCGCCCCCTGGGCTCTTTACTGCCGGAGCTCCGCTCCTGTGCGCTCCTGCAGGAAATGACCCCTGGTCCTATGCAGATACACCCCGAATAATAGAAGAAAGGTAACCAAATATATACTATAACACCTAATTAGGGGTGCCAGATTTCCCCCCCCCATATTTATTTTTTTATTTTCATTTTCATAACAATTAACAATAGTCAACAATTCCAATAAAGTCATGTAATAAAGATTTACATAATACGCATAGAGTTGGAAGGGGCCTCTGGGGTCATCTAGTCCAATGACCTGCACAGTGGAGGAAATTCACAAATACCTCCCCCACACACACACCCAGTGTCCCCTGCTCCATGCTCAGAAGATGGCAAAAAAAAAAAACCCTCCAGGATCCCAGGCCAAACTGGCCAGGAGAAAAATGGCTTCCTGGCCCCAAAGTGGCGATGTGCATTTCCCAGGGCGTGTAAAAAAAAGGGGGCCACGAGAACTGAGCACTGAGGTGACCCTTCCTGCCCCTCCCTTCTTGTGATCTGACTAAATTGGGAAATCCCTGGAGATTTTGGAGGTGGACCCTGGGGAGGATGGGATTTGAGGAGGGGAGGAGCCTCAGTGGGTTACAATGGCATAGAGTCCACCTTCCAAAGCAGCCATTTGCTCCAGGGGAACTGAAAAGTACTGAGACTTACTACCGATCTCAGCCCTCATACTTTATTTCAGCTCAGAACAAGACAACCTTAACCGGCTCTCAGGCCGGTTTATCTGTGCAACAATCCCACACGCAAAACACACCCACACACAAGTGATTGGTCATCACAGTGGCAGAGAGTTCCATGGGCTCTCGGCCGGGAGCCTACCCCTCCGATTGGAGTGGGCTAGGATCCGCTTGGCCCATAGTTCCCGAGAGCGAAGCTTGGCCGCTTCGCATGACCGCGTGGCGACCCAGCCGCGCACGCAGTCGGAGATGGCTACATTACAGGAACTGATTTCTGTAACCTGGAGACCAGCTGTAATTCCGGGAGGTCTCCAGCCACCAACTGGAGACTGGCAACCCTACTTGAGATCCATAGGGTTTTTGTGCTGTTTTGGAATCCAAAGTGCTACACTCCAAAATCTGAACTGATGCAGGAAGCAAAGGAAGCCACTGAACACTGTTGCGGGGTTGGAGGGTACCCCTGACTCCCGTTAACAGCACGGCTGAGCCACGGCGGGAGGGAGTAAACCAGTTGATCCATTCGGTGGCAGCGTCCTGGCCATGTTGGGAACCCTGCTGGTCACTCAGCCAGTGGGCAGCAACACAGACACAGCCCAGAGGAGTGACAGGGAACAGGAGGGCAGTTAGGGGATTTTTTTTTAAAGGGAAGGAAGGGGTTCAGATAGGGAAACAAGAGGTGGATCTATCAACGGATAATCTCTCAGGGGAAGCCCCACCCTCCTGCAAGGGCCAGGAAGTTCTGGGTGGCCTTTAAAAGTCAGGGAGGGGCTGATGGGGACCGTCTGGTCTAGATTAATACCTGGAATTCGCTGCCACAGGAGGTGGTGACGGCTACAAGCAAGCATGGACAGCTTCAAGAGGGAACTGGATAAGCATATGGAGCAGAGGTCTATCAGTGGCCATTAGCCACAAGGTACAGGTAGGATCTCTCGGTCTGGGGCAGGTGATGCTCGGTATTCTTGGTGTTTGGGGGGGGCAGCAGAGGGAGGGCTTCTGGAGTTCTGGCCCCACTGCTGGACCTCCTGATGGCACCTGGTATTTTTGGCCACTGTGTGACACAGAGTGTTGGACTGGATGGGCCTTTGGCCTGGTCCAGCATTGGCTTCTCTTATGTTCTTAGGTTCCAGGCAGTGGAAGAACCAGAGGATGAACATTGAACCTCTCCCTGTTTCAGAGCTGAGGCCTTAGAAGGAGGCAAGCAACCTGCTGGACTGGGGATTGGACAGGTAGAAGGAACCCAAGGATGGAACACGACAAGCCCAAGGTGGAACTTTCACAGTCTTCACAAATGAAGGTTCAGAGCCAGTTTGTGTCGTGGTTAGGAGTGCAGACTCTAATCTGGGAGGACTGGGTTTGATTCCCCATGCCTCCACATGCAGCTGCTGGTGTGACCTTGGGTCAGTCACAAGTTCTCTCAGAGCTCTTCTGACAAGGGCAGTTCTCTCAGAGCTCGCTCAGCTCCACCTACCTCACAGGGTGTCTGTCTGTTGTGAGGAGGGTAAGAGAAAGGAGTTTGTAAGCTGCTCCTTTGGGTAGTGAAGGGCAGGGTATAAATCCAGTTTCTTCTTCTTCTTCTTCTTCTTCTGAGGCCACTGCAAACTGAAAAAAAGTACAGAATGCAAATTATCGAGAACTGAAACACAGGGCCAGATAGTTTTACTGCTTCTGGCATAAAATCTTGAGCAATATTTTGTTCCTACAACTGGCAGCTTTGTCAATATGTGGTGGACATAGTTGCTGACTCTGGGTTGGGAAATTCCTCGGAGATTTGGAAGTAGAACCTTTAAAAGGATATTATAGCTTTGGAAAAAGTGCAGAAAAGGGCAACTCGAATGATAAAGGGGTTGGAACACTCTCCCTATGAGGAAAGGTTAAGGCGCTTAGGGCTCTTTAGCTTGGAGAAACGACGACTGAGGGGAGACATGATTGAGGTTTATAAGATTATGCATGGGAAAGAGCAGGTAGAGAAAGAGGGACTTTTCTCCCTTTCTCACAATACAAGACCTCGTGGGCACTCCATGAAATCGCTGAGCGGTCGGGTTAGAACAGATAAAAGGAAGTACTTCTTCACCCAAAGAGTGATTAACACTTGGAATTCACTGCCACAGGAGGGGGTGGCGGCTACAAGCATGGACGGCTTCAAAAGGGAATTAGATAAGCATATGGAGCAGAGGTCCATCAGTGGCCATTAGCCACAAGGTATAGATAGGGGCTCTGGGGCAAGTGATGCTCTGTCATCTTGGTGCTTGAGGGGGTTAACAGTGGGAGGGCTTCTAATGTCCTGGCCCCACTGGTGGACCTCCTGATGGCACTGGTATTTCTGGCCACTGTGTGATACAGAGTGTTGGACTGGATGGGCCTTTGGCCTGATCCAACATTGGCATCTCTTATGTTCTTATGTTCTTAACCTGGGGAGGGCAGGGTTTGGAGAGGGGAGGCACCTCAGCGTGTAGAATGCCAGAGGAACCCCCCCCTCCAAAGCTGCCATTTCCTGCAAGGGAACTGGCCTCTGTAGTCTGGAGAGTAGTTGTAATTCCAGGAGACCTCCAGGCCCCACCTGGAGGCTGGCAACCTTGGTTGTGAAAAAACCATTACCCTTCTCTTCCTCTCCACACCTCCCCCCCCATGTAAAAGATCACACAATTTTTTAATACTTCCGGAATACCGTTCTTATAGGTCTAAAATATTTCCTATCATTCTGGTACAGAGATTACAAACAGTAATAAGAATTTATTTGCAATGTCAGAACTGGATTCATTAAGGGGAGAAGGGGATGAAATTGGTCAACAACATGATTGCTCTGTCATCAGACAAATGGAACCCAGCTGCGCAGAAGTATTCAGCAAAGCGAAATGGAATGTTCTGTTTGCTGCCTTCCTGAAATATGGCCTATCCTCTGAATTTGTATACTGAATAGAAATAACTCACAGATTCCAGTACCTGAGCTTTTTATCCTCATGTCCTCTTCAACGGGGTTCATGGCATTGATGTTCCTTTCCCCCCAACTTTATATTTGTTAGATTTATAGATCAGTCTCTTTGCACCTGGCCTCGGATAAGGCTAAGGACACTAGGTTGGAGCTACCCAATTTTCCCACCATTGGGACAGATCAGAAGGGGTCCTTTGACCTCTTTTGACCACTATTCTGGGAAACATGGGACCTATACAAACAAAAGCCATGTGGGAAGGGGGCTGTAATTGAGTGGGATTAAGTGAAAAAAAGCTGGCTGGATCCAGCCCACTGAAGATCCTGCTCCGTGCCAAGAACAATTTCACATTTGTGAAATCGGCCATTTTTGAAATTTGACATTCTGACATTTCTTTGCCTAAACAGTAGGCATTTTTGTTTGTTTTCATTTTGGTTTCCGTTTCAAAAAGCTTCGTTCATGTCCATTATGTAAATTGCTGTGCACATCCTGGTTTTATGCTGTTCTGTTTATTTTCTTTCCCGTTGTTTTCAATGGGGAATCAGTTTCTAGCCGTAATTTCTTTTATCCAATTTGGATGGAAGGTTTTGGCAACCATGCCTCTCATCCGAATGCACCTGCCTGCCAGAGTCCAATCAGGTAAGATAAAGGGTCCCAATTTTATAGCAAAATACAGAGAAATGTATGGCGTAAACTGCATTTATCCCTTTAGTGTTTAAAGGGAACAAACGTAGCAAATGGGCTTTTTCATTAGTTCAGAAATGAAGGCACATCCCTAAGAAACTGATGGTCTTCAGGCCAAACTAGATTAAATGCCACCCCCAGGTTCACCCCAGGATATGCCTCCATTTTGTGGAGTCCTAGAATTAGGGTTGTCAGGTCCGGGTTGGGAAATACCTGGAGACTTTGAGGGTGGGTCTGGGAAAGGGCGGGGTTTCGGGAGGGGAGGGGCCTCAGCATGGTACAATGCCATAGAGTCCGCCCTTCAAATCCGCCATTTTCTCCATGGGAGCTGATCTCTGTCAGCTGGAGATCAGTTGTAAAAGCAGGAGGAGGAGGAGGAGGAGGAGGAAGAGGAGAGATTGGATTGATACCCCGCCCTTCACTACCCAAAGGAGTCTCAGAGCGGCTGACAAACTCCTTTCCCCTCCCCACAACAGACACCCTGTGAGGTAGGTGAGGCTGAGAGAGCTCTTGACAGAAACTGCTCTTTTTCAAGGACAGCTCTTATCAGAACTATGGCTTGCCCAAGGTCATCCAGCAGCTGCAAGTGGAGGAGTGGGGAGATCCCCTACACCAAGCAGGAGATCCCCAGGCCCCACCTGGAGGCTGGCAGCGCTACCTAGAACACCTTTTAACCATGGGACCCGGTTCTGGTTGGGGCAAAGAGGGGTTTTTGCCTCCCGCATGCTCTTTTTCTGATCTAAAATGGGACCGGGGGCATGATTTGCCAGCATGCCCCCTGTCATGGCCACCGTGCCGCCCGACCCAGTGGACCCTGATCCCGAGGACTCTGCACCTTCAACATCCAAGAACGAGCTCCCTGCACTCCTGGAAGTACAAAACCTAAGTCTTGCAGAGGATGAACACCAGCTACCAGAAGGGTTCACACCTGGAGCCGCTCCTGCAGAGCCGAGCACAAGCTCCACGCCCCCTGATTCCCCCCCACACCTGTAGCTCATTTACGAGACCAAAGGAGACGGGACTTGACAACCCGGCGTAGGGAAGCACGCATGCATGGGAGGCGTCCTCTGAGTCCCGAGTACTGACTGGAGCCAGGACTCTGTAATCAGCCAGTAATTAGTGACAAGGGGAATGGGCTTTTAAGGCATCTCTCTTCGCTCTCCAATTCGTGCTGGCAACTGATCACATGGTTGAATCGCTGCACCTCGGACCTTGCATCTTGTTTCCCGACTTTCCGCTTGACTCCCTCGGCTTTTTGACTCCGGACTGCGTGACATCGTTCTTCTGGCTCCCTGACCTTGGAATGTGTAACCTGACTGAGCAACGGCTTTCGGCTTCACAACTCTGACGGCCAATCTCCGGTAAACCTTAGACTGTGCAAGTGACCTGATATTTGGGATTGCGCTTTTGTTTCTCTGCCTATCTGGTGCTCTGACCTCAGCTCGTGTTTTTGGATACTCCGTGCCTTGCCTAGCCCGCCCCGCCAGGGCAATCGGGACACCCCCCAGTGCCATAATATTTCAGCTTGGGAAAACATTAGGCAGAAGCCCCTCCTCCCTTGTCCCCACAGTGGTCCCTTACGAACCCACCCAACCATTATGGTCATCTTCAGATACCCTGTTTTGGGTGCCCCGCCTTCTGAGATTAGGCAAGTGGCAATCCAGGCGAGGGCCTTCTCATGCATGGCACCAGCGCTTTTTTGGTAGAAAACGCCCAGCAGGAACTCATTAGCATAACAGGCCACACCCAATAGCAGACACTCATTAGCATATAGGCCACACCCCTGACAGCACAGCTCATTAGCCTATTAGGCCACGCCCCCATGCTTTCCCTTGGCTTGCCCAGGTGCCCCACAGCTGCGGGGAGCCCGGGCAAGCCCCCCCCCCCTGAAGGCTGCTGGGATCTCGGGCAAGCCGGCCCTTGGACAGGCCGGGGAAGGCACGAGGAGGCATTTAAATGCCTCCCCGATCCTTTCAGGGGCCCCCTGGCCCACCCACCTCGGAGTCGCCGGGGGTGTGTGTCGCTCTCCAGGCCCTCCCTCTGTAGCCAGGCACGCAGGGGTTTTGGCTGTAGTGGGCATGGCCAACTCTGAAGCCAGACAGAACTCCGTTCCTGTGCGTTCCTGCCCCCAAATAGCCCAGCTTGGCACCAAATCTGTGAATCTCTCTCCCCAGGCAGACTTACCTGTCCCCTACTGTTGCTGTCTTCTGCCAGGTGGGGTGTGTGTGAGTTTTTGTTTCATTTGGCATTCCCTTAGTGATCTCCCCTTCCTGACCAAACTTTTAAGAGCGGAAATGACTAAATTGAGGCTATCATACTTTGGTCACATGAGAAGACAAGAGTCACTGGGAAAGAAGGCTAGGAGAAGGGGAAGGCAGCAGGGAAGGAGGAAGACCCAGGGGTCATTTAGTAGAAAAAGAGGTGCAGGAGCTCATTAGCATAACTCATTAGCATAAGTTATTTGCATATGCCACACCCCCTGACATCACTGGAAGTGTGTCAGAAGGCAACACTCACTGCTCAGGCTCCACTGGACTCTTTTGGATTGCTAGCTATTGGTGGGGGGGTGGAACGTGCAGATCTGTCCTCGCAGAGGAGGGAGAGCTTGTACCTGAATAAAACCTGGTCTTAAAGGTGCCACTGGACTGTTTTGGACCGGGGGGAGCTCTGCAGCTTACCTGGCTGCTTCTTGCTCTGACTGAGGGCTGCTGGGAGCAGGAGGTGGGGCTTGTTGCATGTGCCCGCCCCCTGGGCTCTTTACTGCCGGAGCTCTGCTCCTGTGCGCTCCTGCAGGAAATGACCCCTGGGAAGACCCAACAGGAGATGGATGGACTCCATCAAGAAAGCCACGCCCCCCCATTTGCAAGATCCGAGCAAGGCTCTTAAGCAGAGGACTTTTGTTGTTGTTCAGTTGCACAGTCGAGTCCGACTCTTCGCGACCCTGTGGACCTGTCCTCCATCATCCCCCAGAGTGTGCTCAATGTCATGTTCGTTGCCTCGATGACACTGTCTCATTTGGTGGCCAAAGTCTTTGAGCTTCAGCTTCAGTCTCTGGCCTTCCAGGGAACAGTCAGGGTTGATTTCTTGGCGTAATCTTCGTGGGGGTGGCGGGGCTTCAGCCCCCGCCGAAATTTTTAGGAAGGTGCTCAGCCTACCCCGGGAGCCACCCTTGCTCCTAGCACAGCAATGCCTCTGGCCCAGCCCCAGCCCCCCCCCGGGAAATTGGAAAGTCTACACCCTTGGGATTGACTGATTTGATCTCCTTGCTGTCCAAGGGACTCCCCAGAGTCTTCTCCAGCACCATAATTCGAAAGCATCTATTCTTCAGCACTCGGCCTTCCTTATAGTCCAACTCTCGCAGCCATACATGACTACCTGGAATACCATTGCTTTGACCATATGGATTTTTGCTGGCAGGGTGAGATCTCTAGTTTTTATTATGCCATCTAGGTTTGCCATCGCTTTAAGGACATTAATTCATAGGGTCACCATAAGCTGGAAGTGACTTGACAGCATTTGACACAGACACGTATATTTTTAACTGTTTCATATGTATTTTAGCTCTGTTTTTTAAAACCCTTTTAAAGTCATTTTAATGAGGTGTGAGTGGGAGGGGGTTTATTTTAATGGTTTCATAATGTGTTTTATCATGCATGTTTTAAATTGTTAGCCACCTTGGCGGTACAGATGGAAAGGTGGGATATAAATTTTGCAAATAAAATATATAAAAACCAGGCCCCTGCAGTGTTTGTAAAAGGCATTCCAGGACTCTACAAAATGGAAGCATGTTCCCCGAGTGAACCCAGGGATGGTGTCTCATCTGGTTTGAAGAGTCTAGATGCCTGTCATATAGGATTTCCAACCTCCAGATGCCAGAAATTGAGAATTACAACTAACCTCCAGACTACAGACAGCAGTTCCCTTGGAGGATATGGCTGCTTTTTTGGGGGGGGGGGGTATTTTTGCATTTGTGTGTGTTGTGCTCCTGTGCCTGGAAGTCATGGTGATCCCTAGAGACTCCTACTGGGGCATGGAGGGCATTCAGAGAAGTGGCTTGATAGCCTGCCTCTGCCTCCTAGCCATGGTATTCTTTGGAGGTCTCCCATCCAAACTCTTGCCAGGGTCAGGTCTGCTAAACGTCTGAGATCGGACAAGATCAGGGTGAGAAAATGGCTGATTTGAAGGGTGGACTCCGTGGCATTATACCCTGCTGAAGTCCCCGCCCTCCTCAACCCTCCCCCTCCTCAGCCTCCACCCCAAAATCTCCAGGTATTTCCCAACTCGTGACTGGCAACCCTCCTGTCACAGTATACCATTAATGGGGGAGGTGGCAGGCAGGACCTTTAGAACTGACTACTTCCATGCTTTAAACCAGAAGATTCAAAGGCCACCTGATGAATTACATGTTTTGGAATTGCAGTACCAGAAAATTAATCTAGTGGAACTTTATATGGCTTATGTGCTGGGGGACGTCACAGCTGATTCATAAAGATGACAATCGTTAATCCTGGGCTTTTGGATGAAGATCAACATGATTAAAATTTGATTCTTCCTGTCTAACTTACATTAAGCAGAGAAACAATTCCAATGATTTACCTTATGAATATCAAGAAATTAATACTTGGCTTTTCTTTGGGATTTCGGCAGGCCACGGTTTTTGCAGGCTTCAGTAAACAAGTGGGGGAAAGTGAGTGTAGATGTTATAGAGTCTTTGTGATAGTGAGTGTTAGTGATAGTGAGCACACTGAGTGTTTCACTGTGGGGTCGGGCAATGTTGAAATCCCAGAATCCTGAACTTTAGAAAGTACATGTACGCAGGGCCGGCCCGTTATTGTTAAATGTTAGACTGCTGCCTAGGGCGACAGCTTGACGAGGGTGCCATTCTGGCCAGCTTCATCCCCTCCTTGCCCCACACAGGAAGCCTCCCTTGCCAGCTTTTTGCTCCGTCCCCGTTCCTCTTTGCAGCCCCCCAGACAGAAAGAGAAAGAGGCGCGGGGAACAGCCTGGGATGACGGGAAAGTGCCGCTCAGCAAGGGCTTTCTCAGCAATGGTACCAAAGCTCTCCTCCCAGGGAGATTTATCTGTCCCCTTCTGTTGCTGTCTTTCGCCAGCAAGTGAAGACTTTTTTGTTTCGTGTGGCATTCCCTCAGTGATCCCTCCTTCCAAAGTTTTTATGTTTAGTATGTAATGTAACAATGTTTTAAAACTCTTTTTAAAAATCGTTCTAACTATATGCTTTTTGGGGGGCTGATCTTAATGGTTTTATAATGTAATATTATCTTGTATGTTTTAAATGGTTAGCTGCCTTGGCGGCCCTTGTGAGGGCAGAAATGTGGGATATATATTTTGTAAATCAATAATAAATATATTGCCTCTGTAAAAAAAAAAGAAGTAAAGTGCCGCTCACCCTCTGCCGCCCTCTTTGGAGCACCATTTTCAGCCTGGCACAGGCCCCCTCCCCCTCCCCTCGAGCGATCCCACCCCCCCCGCATGCATTTGCGGCTCGGGCGCCCGCCCCGCCCCACACGGGACGACATCAGAATGTATTAGGGGGTGGGCTCAGAATGTATCCTAACTGCTTATGTGCTTATACTAAGTCAGTTTTGTGGCCAGCTCTATAGATGGGAGGTAAATCTTTTACTTCGAAAGCACAGCCCAGGAAAGGAATCATAACCTTTAGCCAATGAATTGAGTTGGATGAAAATTCTTAGGATTTTTTAAAGGTTGTCCCAGCACCACTTTCTGTTGACAAGATTTCACACCCTACTAAGACGCCGGATGAAAAGACCCTTTGAACAGACAGGGATGGACTCCTTGTGGGAGCCTCCAGAACGTGGTGAATGTACCTGCTTCCTTTGGGGGAAAACAGGGCCTGAGGCATGAACATATACTCTGCTGAGTCAGACCACTGGTTCATCAGAGTCCATATTGTCTACTCAGCATGGCAATGGCTTTCCAGTATATCATGCAAGGGTCGTTCACTTCATCTACCACCATATCTTTAATTGCAGATGCCAGAAATTGAGCCTTGGAACCTCTGCATGCCAAGCAGATGTGCTACCATTGAGACGCAGGTACTTCCCCAAACACCTCCTCATAGCGATGCCAGATCCCCTCGTGGGGGCACTCCGCCCCCTCATTTACACTTCCAAACAGGCAAGAAGCCAGAAATAAACATGATGTACCTACATCATCCAGAAGTGACATAGGCACGTTGATGATGTTGCGGGGCAACACTCTGGTTTTGGGGCAAAACTCTATGGTAGAAGCCTTAGTTTCACAGATGAAAACTGAGATAAGCTTGGTTGCTACATGTAGACAGACTGAAAGTTGGGTTCCCTTAGAAATTTCTTTTTTGACTTGAAGAAACTACTTGAAACACGACTTCACCTGGGAAGCATGTTTCGTTTGAAGATATTCATACTGAGGAACTTTGTTCTTCATTGGAGGCTTTGGTCCCATCAGCAAATGCATCCTTCAGACCATTCCGCTATCGGTTGCTTATGCTGGGCCTTTGCAAAAACCAGGGTGTTTTGTGGAGTAAGTCCGACCATTGCAACTGGGAGGAAACTCTGGCTTCATTAAAGGCTCCTACAGAATTGCCTGTGTGAGATTATTCCACTACATAGCACTTGGACTGTTTATAACTGGTGGATAAGGTCCGTTGTATTTTGTATTTGTATTTATTTTGTGTATATGGAGAGGATTTGAAGTTGTACAGAATGTTGCACTTAAGTTTGTAGTTCTGTATACTACTTCTGTAAATCCGGATTTCTTAGTCCCTGCGAGCACACAAGTATACGGAAGCGGTCACCGCCAGCTTTCGGAGGAGTTCAAGTGAATACTTCAAACATAGTTTACATAGTAAATTGGATTAGAATAACATTTGAAGACAGTGAGATTAATAGAATGATAATATTTTTAGTGCATATCAGTTTGTTTACAGTTTTGACGGTTTGTTCTCCGTGTTTTTTCTTTCTTGGCTCAGACTCCATCTGAGACCTGGGGATCCCCTGGACTTAAAGCTCATCTCCAGACTACAGAGATCATTCCAGCCAGAGAAAATGCATGCTTTGGAGGGTGGGCTCTGGGGCACTGTACCCCGCTGAGGTCCCCCGGTCCTCCCCAGGCTCCACCCTGAAGTCTCATGGAGTTTCCCAATCTGGATCTGGAAACCGGGGGTAGGGTTGCCAGGTCCCCTCGGCTTATCAGTGGGGGGATTTGGGGGTGTTCTGGGGGTGGGGACATTGTGTGACGTCCCTGACGCAATGATGTCATGTGGAAGTGACGTCATCATGTCAGCGGTGTCAAATGGTGATGCTCTGCATTTTGGGCAAAACTCTGGGTTTTTTGGCCTAAAACCACAGAGTTTTGCCCAAAAAGCAGAGCATCGCCATGCAATGTCCCGATGTGATGACATCCCTTCCATGTGACGTCACCCTGTCCGGATGTCGCTGCGTGACGTCAGTGTTCGGGGTGGGGCTTCCCCCGTCGGCCAGCTGGCCAGCGGTGCGTAGAAGCCCAAAAAATCGGGGGAACCCTCACCCAGACTGGGGGTCTGGCAACCCCCACCGGGGAGGGGGGGGACCCAGCAGCCCTAGTGAGGTGCCGTTTAGCCATCACGGTAGGGTTGCCAACCTCCAGGTAGAGGCTGAAGTTCTCCTGAAATTACAAGGGATCTTTGGACGACAGAGTTCCATTTCCCTGGAGAAAATGATAGCTTTGGAGAGTGAACTCCATGTTACCACAGCCATGGTGAAAAGTGACCTTGTGTCTTTATGGAAAAGGTAATGGATTCTCCCAATATAAACTCAACAAGCTGTTGCTGGGCTACCTAATTAGTTAATTGATTTTTTCCCCTCCTGCCTTTCCACAAGCACATGGAAAATCTGACATGGCATTCTTATAATTCGTTAAAAATTTCTCCTAGTTATATTTTAGTCTGGGCATTATGTTATGTTATTGTATTGTTACTAGGGACTGAGCTATTATCTGTTACGACACCGTTTTGTACCACAGAGCAAGGCGTTTTCTGCTTCTGTCAGTGGCTACAGAAAAACTTGGAAGTATTTTTACACGTGAGGCTTAATTTTGGGTTTGTGTGATTTGCCTTTGCACCTCTATTTATGATAAAACAGTAAAGCTTAGGATAATGAGAGAGGTTATATTAAATCTTTGTGACTTATTCAGCTACAGAGTAAGCCTCCTTTCTCCTGGCTTTTTCTGTTTTAATGGCTGAAGTACATAAATGGCTGAAGAGGCCTGAGAACAGCTTCTGTGGAAAAAACCCTCCTTCTCCTAACAGAAAGCTGAAACCATAACTTATTTCAAAGGTAAAACTGGGTACAAAAACAATGCACCTAAAATCGTAAACTAAAGCAATACAGTACTCTAAATACAAGTATTGAGCTTTGAAATATATTGTAGTGAAGTCTAGTGTTCGGATCTGGTCCCCTGTCGATAAAACATTGAGGAACTGGCAGTGAGAAAAATCAAAATACGTTATCCCTTGAAGAGTTCATCGTTATAGATATGATAATACTGATATTGATGAATTGGTTATTTAGAAGAAGGTATTAGAATATGATACAACGCTGCGTCTTCTTCAATGAGGCCTACTGAAGCTATTTTAGATAATGGTTTCAGCTCTTCAGCTCAATAAGAGTTCACTGTGACACGCAAGATTAAGAATATTACAAGCGATGCTACTCCTATTATCCATAAGCTCCTATTGAACTGTTATGGCCCCATTGTTCAGTGATATGGATGGAATAGGGTTGTCAAGTCTATTTTAGCCCCCAGCGGGGGACTTTGGGGGGTGTTCCCGAAGGGGGCGGGGCATCCCCGAAATGATGATGTCACATTGGGAACGTCCACCCCCCCCGCCAGTGGGCAAGCGAGGAAACGCCAGCTCCCTGCACTTAAAGGGGCGCCTTTAAGTGCAGGGAGCTGGAAGGCTTCGCACACCGGATCTCCGCTTGGAGATCAGGCGTATGGGAAATGCCAGCTCCCTGCACTTAAAGGGAGCCCCTTTAAGTGCAGGGAGAAGGGAGAGGGGTGGCTGCGGGTGTTGGGGCTTGGGGGCGCGGCTTCCCCCATCAGCCAGCTGGCCAGCAGTAGGTAGAACCCCCCCAAAATGAAGGACCCCTGCCAAACTGGGGGGGTTTGGCATCCCTAGGATGGAAGGATCTTTTAAAGAAATATGTTTAGAGGAATCCCACTGTTCATGCTTAAAGGGCATGCTATGTGTGATGTCCCCAATAAGTCAGGTTGTCACTTTGTATAAATATGGGAAACCACATATCTTCATGCTCTGGCACATGAGAACAGAATATTATATTTTTCAGGGTTTGTGCGTTATGAAGCTTGAAAATACATACATTTTCTTACTCAGGCAAAATGGAGACCATGCATATTAAGAGTGTTAGTTATGTGTAGCATGTACTCCCAGTGTACACAGTTACATCTTGCAAACCACTTGAAAAGGTATTAGTACTACAATACGGAACTTATTAAGGCTGTGCGGTGGAAGCAGTGACATGATTTTAAAATTATGTCGCAAGAAGCAGCCAGTGAGGTGGAGTTTTCTGTTACTCGCTGATCTAGGGTTACCAAGTCTGGGTTGGGAAATACATGGAGACTTTGGGGGGGGGATCCAGGAGAGGGTGGGGTTTGGGGAGGGGAGGGGCCTCAGCATGGTACAGTGCCATAGAGTCCACCCTTCAGAGCAGCCGTTTTCTCCAGGGGAGCTGATCTCTGTCAGCTGGGGATCAGTTGTAAAAGCGGGAGATCCCCAGGCCCCGCCTGGAGGCTGGCAACCCTACGCTGATCATCTCTAGAAATTAAGTAGGGCGAAATGGAGGAAAGAGGATGAAAAAGTACGCAGACGGAGAGTGATTTCAGCAAAGCGTACTTTATTCAATCAGGAACAAGACGACTTTGGCCGGCTCGCAGGCCGGCTTGTATCCCCCGAGAACTGCCAACCAAAACACACCCCTACTTCCCTATAGGTTATTTACAGTGGCCGAGAGTCCCATAGGCTCTCGGCCGGGAACCTAGCCCCCAAAAGCTCTGCGTTTGTCTCTGGACTTGTCTGGATTGGATACATTACAGAGGAGAAGTGTGACACAGGGCTACAGATGTTGGTGGCGGCCACCATCTGCCCCGAGTGCTATTGATAGTTGGGGGGGGGAATGAGGAAGCCACTTTTTCAGGTAAACTTCAACCACCCCTGCTTGACATACTGTATAATAAGTCTTGTTTGCCTTACTACTTTATATCCTCTCCAGGTATTCTAGTTGCTTTAAAAATGGCAGGGAAATGTCAAGAGAACAATATAAGGACTGGAGGATTTGACTGAAAAGCCATAAATAAATAAAAACACATACATTAGTCCCATTTTCCTGAACACCTTTTGATACTTTTGAAGAGAGATTACAGTGCTTCTCTTTCTTCAGTATTGCTACCTAAGTTTCCTTTTACAACTATTAAGAAAACCCAGGGATCTTTTTATAGAAAAAGCCCAGCAGGAACTCATTAGCATAATAGGCCACACCCAACAGCAGGGACTCATTAGCATATTGGGCCACACCCGACAGCACAGCTCATTAGCACATTATGCCGCACCCCCATGTTACCAGAAGTGTGCTCATCCAGCCACACCCACCTTTTGCTTCTTATTCTGTTTACCTTGTTTGTTGTCAAAACCCAGGGCTTTTTTGTAGCAGGAACTCCTTTGCATGTTATGCCACACACCCCTAATGTAGTCAATCCTAATGAGTTCCTGCTGTTGGGTGTGGCCTATTATGCTAATGAGTCCCTGCTGGGCGTGGCCAACTTGGGAGCCAGCCGGAACTCCGTTCCTGTGCGTTCCTCCCAAAAATAGCCCTGAGAAAACCCACTATTTCTCCAAAGATAAGGCTTTTAAACAGTCTGAACATATGGAAAGAGTCAGGTGGGTTAACCTGTTGGTCTGAAGCAGCAGAACAAAGTGTGAGTCCAGCCGGGCACCTTGAAGGTCAACAAAGTTTTGTTCATGGTATAAGTTGAACATAAGAGAAGTTGTCCATCTAGGACCTGCCCTAGTTAAAATTTATTGTAATCGACAACATAATTCTATGCATAATTATATGGAAGTCAGTCACAGTGAAGTCAATAGGACTTAATTTATGGTCATGCCCATTGAAAACATTGAGACTTTAGTCAGTCATAGCTAGGCTTGCCAAGTCCCCCCGGGGGGTGGGGAAACCCCCGCCCCAGATGCCCGTCCCCCGCCACCGGCAGATCGGGCCCCGGGGGGAACTCCACCCCGACGTGCACGTCCCCCGGAAGTGACGCGGGCACGCCGGGCAAGCTGGGGGCGGGGCCACGGTCATCCGAGGGAGTCCCCTGATGCGGCTCAATCCACACTTGGCAACCCTAGTCATAGCTGAGCTGCCAAGCTCTACCCCAAGCGGAGTTATACCCTTCTAAGCCCCTTGACTTCCATTGACTTAGAAGGAAGTCCCACAGCAAGGTCCCACAGCAATCAGTTCTCAATAACGATCCTTCAGAAAGGTTCAAGTTTATTGAGACAGTAAAGGCAGGTCATCTGTGCACACACTCTGTGTCAGAACTGATTGCAAGTGTGCGAAATGGGGAGTTATACACAATTCAAAGGGCCTGAGCCAGTCAGGGAATAAGCTAAAGCCTGCCTAAGCTATTCATCAGCTTCTTCCCCCTCCACCAGCTATGACAACTGCCTAGCTGACAGAAGGGTGACTTCAATTGACTTAGAAGGCTGCGTTCACACACACTAAATAATCCACTTTCAACCATTTTCAGTGCACTTTCCAACTGGATTTTGCCAGTTCACAGGCCCATTCTGCAAACCCAGGCTGGAGCAGAAATTCCCCTCTGCATTGCATGCCACTTTCACTTTGACTCAGGGGTCATTTCGTAGAAAAAGAGGTGCAGGAGCTCATTAGCACAACTCATTAGCATAACTTATTTGCATATGCCACACCCCCTGACATCACCGGAAGTGTGTCAAAAGGCTCCACTGGACTGTTTTGGATTGCTAGCTATTTGGGGGGGGGAACGTGCAGATCTGTCCTTGCAGAGGAGGGAGAGCTTGTACCTGAATAAAACTTGGTCTCAAAGGTGCCACTGGACTGTTTTGGACCGGGGGGGGGGGCTCTGCAACTTACCTGGCTGCTTCTTGCTCTGACTGAGGGCTGCTGGGAGCAGGGGGTGGGGCTTGTTGCATGTGCCCGCCCCCTGGGCTCTTTATTCTGGAGCTCCGCTTCCGTGCACTCCTGCAGGAAATGACCCCTGCTTTGACTAATTGTTGGATTTTATGGCACTGTCCAGCCTGCAGGCCGCTTTCACTTCTTTTGATCTCTTGGGTTTTATGGTCCCATCTGCATAGAATTATGGCCATTTTATGGCCATTCAGGGGTGATTCTGCAGTCAGTACAGCAATGGGCCGGGGTATTTGAATGTGGTCTTGAGCCGCATCTTTTTCTGCTCCAGTGTGGGTTTGGTAAAACAATGGAGCGAATGCTAGATGCAGAATGGGCCACAGTAAAATCCAGTTGGAAAGGTGCACTGAAAGTGGATTGAAAGAGCCAGTTTGGTGTAGTGGTTAAGTGTGCGGACTCTAATCTGGGAGAACCGGGCTGGATGACCTTGGCTGGATGACCTTGGGCAAGCCGTAGCTCTGATAAGAGCTGTCCTTGAAAAAGAGCAGTTTCTGTCAGAGCTCTCTCAGCCCCACCTAACTCACAGGGTGTCTGTTGTGGGGAAGGGGAGGGGAAGGATTTTGTAAGCCGCTCTGCTCCTCCTCCTCCTCCTCCTCCTCCTCCTCCTCTTCCTCTTCTTCTTCTTCTTGAAAGTGGACTATTTAGTGTGTGACTGCAGCCTTAGTTTAGGAATGCCCAGTTGTTCCATTAGTTTCACGGTGGGATTTAATCATGACTAACTCTAACTAGACTGGGACTCTGGACTTTAATTTAGTGTTTCCAGTCCTACTGGTGTTTGTCTCTGCAACCTCAGAAGTAGAATTGTTATACAATTTCATTAGTAATTTCCTATTTTTGATACAAGAGGCTTAAGAAAAATACATAACAGCGAAAGCAGAAACATTGTAAAAGGTTATTTTTGTGTGCCACTGCGGCTGAGAATGATGTTGTTTCGGATGAGGTCATCGTCCAATGAGTCAGGGTGTTAAGAAAGTTTGACAGCGTGATAGAAAGGAGGCCACACTGGGCAGAGCTACTTTTCTAACTTTAGTGGTCCCCTTGGCAAATTAAGTCTTTCCTACCGTGAACCTCTAATGAGACCTTTTTGTAAAAGAAGACAGAAGCCAAAGAGGAGCACTGCAGAAATGCATATAACCGCAAACCATGTGAACAGAGAGAAATGTTCGCCCCTCATGAGAATAGAAGGTCATTCAATGAAACTGATTCATTGGCATTAAGTTTGAGACATAAAAAGGAAGCTCATCTTCACGTACTACATAATAAATTATGAACTGATTACTGCAATGTCTGGGGATGCTGGCCATTTGAGCTTTAAAAAAAGGATAATACCATTCATACAGGATAGATGTTATCAATGGGTATAGGGAACTGATCCGAGGGGTCATTTCCTGCAGGAGCGCACAGGAGCAGAGCTCCGGCAGTAAAGAGCCCAGGGGGCGGGCACATGCAACAAGCCCCACCTCCTGCTCCCAGCAGCCCTTAGTCAGAGCAAGAAGCAACCAGGTAAGTTGCAGAGGGCCCCCCGGTCCAAAACAGTCCAGTGGCACCTTTAAGACCAAGTTTTATTCAGGTACAAGCTCTCCCTCCTCTGCAAGGACAGATCTGCACGTTCCACCCCCCCCAATAGCTAGCAATCCAAAAGAGTCCAGTGGAGCCTGAGTGGTGGGTGTTGCCTTCTGACACACTTCCAGTGATGCCAGGGGGTGTGGCATATGCAAATAAGTTATGCTAATGAGTTATGCTAATGAGCCCCTGCACCTCTTTTTCTTCGAAATGACCCCTGCTGATTACTTTTAAATGTAACTCCCTTGTCCAGAGGCAGAATGCCTCAAACTGGAGATGGACAAACAAGCTGGACAAGCAAGAGACCATAGCCATCACCTCTGTGCTTGTGAGCCTTCAGAGGCATCCGGTGAGCCATTAGGGGAGACCGGATGCTGGGATGTATGGATCTTGCTTTGATCCAACTGCAATCATTCTTATTAACATCCTATGAGGACTAGTCCTTGGCATATTGGAATCTGTTCTGGGGAGCCCTGCAGCTCTGGAACGGTTTTATGATGCTGTAATGTTCGAGAGCCACAGGCAGTTCTTCAAAATAAATGAAACCTGGGAGGACAGTTACAAGCTGACA
The DNA here is from genome assembly GCF_001447785.1 of Gekko japonicus. NCBI lineage: Eukaryota > Metazoa > Chordata > Lepidosauria > Squamata > Gekkonidae > Gekko > Gekko japonicus. Next base: position 87,073 of record NW_015162032.1, on the reverse strand, counting down.
GTATCTGATATTCGAAAGCTATTGATTAGCCGGGGAAATGTGAGGATCTGCTTTGATTTTTTTTTTTTAAAGAAAGAAATAGCTTGCAGCAGCAATACATGTTGGGTCCTGTGTGATACAATAACTACAAACATTTCATGGATGGAAACTGGAACGCTCCTTAAATACTTGTAAAATCCCTGTTCTTACACTGAGGACTATTGTCCCAGTTCCCTCCTTCCCCTGTATTGTTACTACACTGAACACATGAAGCTGCCCTATACTGAATCATACCTTGGTCCATTAAAGACAGTACTGTCCACTCGGTCTGGCAGCAGATCTCCAGATTTCCAGGCAGAGGTATTTCACATCACCTGTATAGTCTGAGAGCCAGTTTGGTGTCGTGGTTAAGAGTGCGGACTCTAACCTGATTCCCCACTCCTCCACATGCAGCTGCTGGTGTGACCTTGGGTCAGGCACAAGCACTTTCAGAGCTGTTCTCTCAAGGGCAGTCCTCGAGAGAGCTCTCTCAGCCCCACCTGTCAGCTAGCTGCCATATCTGTGTAGTCTACCCTTCCCTGTTCCCGCCTTGCTTGCAGCTCAGCAGCTTGCCGTAAACATGCCAGGGAGACCGTGGGAACTAGAGCTAGACGCCGTTATCAGTCTGGCCTTGTGAAGTAGGGAGGGTTTGGGGTCCACATTTGGTGTGAATCTTTCTGCTCTCAGGAAACCATGACACTCTCCCGCTCATTATGTAATCTCCCACTGGGAGTCTTCCTGCACGCGCGCGCGAAGTTCATTTGCTTAGCTAGTTGCCTTGCCCAGCTATATGTATTGGGATGTTCCCACCTTCTAGTTATTCCTAACAATAATCCTGTGGACAGGGTACCAGTCTTGTACACTAATAAAGCATAATGCTTCTTAAGAAACGTGTGTGAAGAGTTACTTGCTGTGGAACCTGACACCACCAACCTCAAGGGTTGTCTGTTGTGGGGAGAGGAAGGGAAAGGAGATTGTCAGCCGCTCTGAGACTCTGACTGAAGGCCGGGTAAAAATCCAATCTCCGCCTCTTCTTCTATTACTAGGGTTGACAACCTCCAGGTGGCACCTGGAGATCTCCTGCTATTACAGTTGCGCCTTAGGCAACTGAGCTCAGTCCCTTGGAGACAATGGCTGCATTGTGGGGGGTGGACTCTATGGCCTTATACCCTGCTGAGGCCCCTCCCCTCCCCTCCCCAAACCCCACCCTTCCCAGGCTCCACCCACAACATTTCCGGGTATTTCCCAACCCAGAGCTGTCAACACTGCCTATTACCTGATCCTTAACTGGAGATGCCAGAGATTGAACCTGGGCCTTTCTGCATGCCAAGCTGGTGCTCTGCCAGTGAGCCCCAGCCCCTCCCCATTGCTGGAGATGTACTCTCCATTCATTGGCTCAGCAGCAGACTATCCTACACTAAAATAAAAGCAAAGGGGGAAATACTAAGAAGAGATATACATCTAAAGGTATACTAGAAAAGCATTATGATCTTACAGTAGGTTATCAGTGGTTCAACATTAACCCCATCAGGGACCAGATCCTAAAAGCTACAAGTGGAACCACCCTTAAAATCGACAGCAATGAGATAAGAGTTTTAAAAGATATTCCTTTTGAAATATGGAAAAAGCGGAATAAATACAGAGATTGGCGGTGTTCTTACAAAAGAATAACATCTGTTACAAGTGGATTCTACCTGAAGGATTACGTGCCCAGCGTCAGGACATCACCTAGAAGTGATGCAGTCACGTCGGGCGTGTTGGGGGCGGGTCCACGGTCATCCGAGGGAAAACTCTATGGTTTTCCCTCGGATGATTGTGGCCCCGCCCCCGGCGTGCCCGAGGTGGTTGCATCACTTCCGGGTGACATGGTTGCGGCGCGAACACTCCCGGACCAGCGCTGGACTCCCTTGGTATACAGAGGATAAGGACTTGGCAACCTACATCAGAGATCACTTCCCTTGGAGAATATGGCTGCTTTGGAGGGTGGACTCTATGTAGGGTTGACAGGTCTGTTGGAAATGCTGGCGGAGGGGGGGATGGGGGCAGTGTTCCCTCTAAGCTGAGTCAGTGTGAGCTAGCTCCCAGTTTTTTAGCTTCTGGCTCACACATTTTTGTCTTAGCTCAGGAAGGATGGCACCAGAGCAAACTAATTTATGCAGTTAGCCAAATCACTCGCTCACAATTTTAATGCCGGTGGCTCACAAAGTAGAATTTTTGCTCAGAAGACTCCACAGCTTAGAGGGAGCATTGGATGAGGGGACCTTCTGACAGCCGGAAGCATTGTCGTGCGATGTGCCCACATCACCAGAAGTGATGCCATGCAATGTGCCTATGTCACCTGGAAATGACGTAGGTGTGTCGGAGACTTTGGGGGCAACACTCTGGTTTTGGGGCAAAACTCTATGGTAAAATCAGCCTCAAACCATACAGTTCTGCCCCAAACCCAGAGCATCGCCCCCCTACATCACCAATGTGCCTACATCATTTCCTGGGGGATTTTCTCCTGCCTGCTGGCTGGCTGGCACCAGGCAGGAGCCTGCAAACATGGAGGATCCCCTGCCCCCAACTGGGGAATGAGTAAACGAGGAAAAACGCCAAAGAAGCCTTCTACAGAGTTGTTTGACTTGTGCATTGTACCATGGTAGCATTGTGAACTTTGGTTCTAGGAAAAATAGTTTGCCTGAAGAAAATAAAAATTTCTCGAAACACGAAACTTTTGCATGGGAGGCGTGTTGCTTTGATGCTTGCTGTATCTCTTTTTGGAAAGCAAAACAGCCTACAATATTGGCATTGTTGACTGCTGCTTCTCTCATCTGAAAGCAAGATAGTCTACAGCATTGAATCCTGTCCGCATATTCTTCTCTGTAGCTGTGGACTTTTCTACAAGATATATATTGTTCTTTAGGTTTTTGTTATCAATGTATTATAATTAATAAGATGCACTAGGGTCTTTATTGTATATTTAAGTATATGAATTAAATGAATATATGAAGGCATAGTAGCATATCAGAATGATGTGTTTTTGTTTTAACATGTTTACTCAACCTTGCCAGGTTTCCCGTGTGTCTGTTGCCCAGCTGGGGAAAGGCAACCCTAACTCACACACACAAAACCTTTATTGGCATGAAAGCACTACACATCATGGAAATACAGGAAAGGCAACCCTAACTCTATGGCATTGTTCCCTGCTGAGGTTCCTCTCTCCCCAAACCTCACCCTCCCCAGACTCCACTCCCAAAATCTCCAGGTATTTCCCAACTCAGAGCTGGCAACCCTAGAGCAGATGGAATAGTTTGGTAGTTTTAATTTTAACAATGGCTGAGATAATTTCATGATGGTTAACGACTTGGTATTGTTGGAATAAGGATATTATAGCATTGGGAAAAGTGCAGAAGAGGGCAACTAGAATAGGCTTGCCAAGTCCCCCCAGGGATCAGGCGGATCGGGCCCCGGGGGGAGTTCTATTCTGACGTACGCGTCACCCGGAAGTGACACGACCACGCTGGGCACTGGGGGCGGGGCCATGGCCATCCGAGGGAAAACTCTATGGTTTTCCCTCTGATGGTTTTGGACCCGCCCCCAGTGTGCCCGGAGTCATCACGGCACTTCCGGGTGACGTGTGCGCGCTCGCTCAAGACGCCAGCCGGGAGTCCCCTGCTGCAGCGCAACACCCGACTTGGCAACCCTAAACTAGAATGATAAAAGAGTTGGAACACTTTCCCTATGAAGAAAGGTTAAAGTGCTTGGGGCTTTTTAGCTTGGAGAAATGACAGCTGAGGGGTGACATGATCAAGGTTTATAAGATTATGCATGGGATAGAGCAGGTCGAGAAAGAAGTACTTTTCTCCCTTTCTCACAACACAAGAACTTTTGGGCACTCAATGAAATTGCTGAGCAGTTGGGTTAGAAGAGATAAAAGGAAGTCCTTCTTCGCTTAAAGAGTGATTAACACATGGAATTCACTGCCACAGGAGGTGGTGGTGACTACAAGCATGGACGGCTTCAAGCGGCTGGTCTAAAAATCAACCTTAAAAAAACTAAGTTAACAAAAAAAATGTACGTTAAAGACAATTAAAGAAATACAAGAGATTACAGCTATGGAAATTGTAAAAAAAGTTAAATATCTAGGCATTATTATGTCTAATAGAAATAGCAGCTTAATAGAAGATAATTACATTAGATTCTTGGAAGAAATAAAGATTTAACTAAATGGAAGGATATACATCTTTCATTTATGGGTAGGATCGCTACCATTAAAATGAATATTCTTCCGAGATTTTTGTTTTTGGCGCAGAATATTCCAGTCTTAAAACGACCTCAATTTTTGCTAGAACTGGATAAGATAGCTAGAAAATTCATCTGGCACCCTAAAAAAGCCAGAATAAAAGCCAAAACGTTATAAGATATAAAAGAAAGAGGAGGATGTGGTCTTCCCACTTGGAACTTGTATTATCAAGCGGCCAGCCTAGGATGGATTAAAGACTGGATTGAATTGAAAAATAATAGAGGACTGACAACTAGAAGGTCACGATTTAAGTATGGGCTGGCATGCGTACATTTGGTACGGGAAAGATAAGATCCATTCTAACTTTAACAATCATTTACTAAGAGGAGCATTAAATAATACTTGGAATAAGATAAAAGGAAAATTTTATATTAAGACACCTAGGTGGGTTTCACCTCTAGAAGCCTTTGTTAAACCTTCGCTTATTACAGAATTTAATAAAGAATCCTATGAAATCTTGCTGGATAAAGCTAATAAATTAAAAACAGAAGAGATACTTTTTGAAAAACACGATGTCAAATTTACATGGTGGGAGAACGTACAGCTAAAATCTATATACTATAAAGATGCGGCTATAGGTTTTTATGATAACAAAAATGAACAGGACAAAATTTGGCTATCATCAAACGATAAAATGATTCAGAAGGTATATAATTTTTTACTAGAAGACTTTATGGCAGATGATCTGGTTAGACCCAATACGATATCATGGGTGAAAGATCTAGGTCACGGTATTGAAATGGACGATTGGCTTAAAATTTGGAAAACTACTAAAAGTATGAGAGCTACCTCATATAGAGAAAATGTGTTTAAAATAACCCATAGGTGGCATTGGTCTCCGGAAAGGATTGCACAATGTTTTCCAAACTGCTCAAGGAATTGTTGGAAGTGTAAAACCAACGTAGGCTCTTTTCTTCATATGTGGTGGCGATGTATTAAAGTGCAAAGTTACTGGGAAAAAATTCAGAAAATATTAAGAGAAGTAGTAAAAATAGATTTGTCACATAAGCCCAAAATTTATTTCTTAAATATGATTCCAAAGGAATACAAAAGTGATAAATTATACGTGACAATTTACATTTTGATGGCAGCAAGAATATTGTGGGCTAAATATTGGAAAGCAGATAAAATACCTCAAGGAGAGGAACTAATTCACAAATTAATGAGTGTAGCAGAAATTGATACGCTGAATGTATTATTACAGGGGAAAGATGAAACGGTTTTTGAGAAAAGGTGGTTGGGACTGTATGAATGGCTTGAGAAAGAACGAAATAACAGACTCTAATGCATAGTCAATTTGTATATGTTTACTGTTTTGTATACAATTTATAAACTTATAAATAAAAATTATATATAAAAAAGAGGGCTGCAGTGGAAGGGCTCCTAGTGTCCTGGCCCCACTGCTGGACCTCCTGATGGCACCTGGTGTTTTTGGCCACTGTGTGACAGAGTGTTGGACTGGATGGGCCATTGGTCTGATCCAACATTGGCTTCTCTTATGTTCTCTTATGATTCAGAATGCTGAGACGTTGGGGTGTGTACATTGTTCTATATGTGTATATGTGTTATCTTCTTAATGAAGGAGAAGCCTGGGAATCAATTGTAATGCCAGGAGATCTCCAGGTGCCACCTGGAGGTTGACAACTCTAGCCTGCAAGGAGCAGGACACATCTATGGGTCTCTCCTAGGGCTGCCATCTCTGGATTGGGAAACTCCTGGAGATTTGGGGTGGAACCTAGGGAGAGCTGGTTTGGTGAGGGGAGGGACCTCAGCAGAGTATAATGCCACGGAGAGAGTCCACCCTCAGCAGGTGCCATTTTCTCCAGAGGACCTGGTCAGTGTATTCTGTAGATAAACTAGACTTTACACCTTTCTAGACCCATTGTCTCCAATGGCCACGTAACTCTGCTTAGGGTCACTTTGAAAGGAAAAGTAAGGGAAGAAGAAGAAGATTGGATTTATACCCCACCCTTCACTCGGAGTTTCAGAGCGGCTTACAAACTCCTTTCCCTTCCCCTGTGAGGTAGGTGGGGCTGAGAGAGCTCTTTCAAGAACTGCTGTTTCAAGGACAGCTCCAACAGAACTATGGCTTGCCCAAGGTCATCCAGCAGCTGCAACTGGAGGAGTGGGGAATCACACCGGGTTTCCCCAGATTAGAGTCCGCACACTTAACCACTACACCAAACTTGCAATGGTTTCACTTAAAAGATTATTGCTTGTAGGTCATCGCTTATGTGAGCTAAATGAAGTCTTTTAAATGAATACTTAATAGAATTAGTTATTGAGATTTCTGTTGCCTGTACTATTTCTCCTTTTCCCACCCGCTCATTAGGCTTTTATTGCTTTCACACTTCTTCACTCCTTCTAATCCCAGTCCTATCCACATTTATTTGGAAAGCAGTCCCCCATAGCTCAGCGGGTTTTACTGCTAGGTCAGTATGGCTGATTTTGATTTCCACCCACTCCCGGCTGTAATCTTGAAAGGCTATTTACATTTCATTGGTTTCTGTGCAGGACGAAAGGAAGGAACAATGCCTTTCAGGTGCTCCACAGAGCTCTGTCAAGTGGCAATATATTGCAATTTTTGTAGAAGTCAGGCTGTCACATTATGGGCGCTCTCACACATGCTGAATAATGCCGTTTCAATCCACTTCAGCGACCCTTTGCAAGTGGATTTTTGCCATTTCACACAGCAAAAACCTCTTCCAAAGTGCACTGGAAGTGGATTGAACACTGGTCACGTAGTGCGTATGAAAGCGCCCTATAGGGATTGCAGCGGTGGGGGGGGGGGGGAACTGTTCTTCCGAGGGCGACGTTTCCTACGGAATCGGACCCGGTCCCCTCCCCGTTTCCTAGCAACACCTCACGGACTCTTCCAAGCCTGAGCCGGGGTTGGGCGTGTGCGCCGGCGAAATGTGTCCGCCCGCTGCGTAGACCCACCTGCCGGGGCTGCCGGGCGAAGGAGCTCCGCTTCCCTCGCAGGCTGGTGGTGGACGAAGGAGGGGAGCCATGCTTGGCCAGGAGGGCGGCCTCTCGCTGACCATTGCCCAGATCGTGCAGAGGCTGAAGGCCTCGGGGCTCCATTCCCAGCTGGAGCGGCAGGCCCGGGTGAGCTACGGCTTAGGGCTCCCTTTCCCTTCCCTTCTGTGCCTCCGGCTCGTCTCTCCTTCCACCCGTTTCTATCCTCCTTTCTGCTACCCAGAGCCTTTCCTCTTACCTTCTCTCTCTTTAATTCCGTCTTTGTTTGCTGACCTGCGCCTTGCGTCTCTGGCCAGCTTTCCCACACTTTGTAGTTCTCCTGCCCCTTTAAATAATAATAATAATAATAAGTCTGAGCATTGAATGTGCCTCTTGTATGATATCTAAGGGTAAAAGGCAGACATGTATATTCTGCTAGAGGTCAGATTCCCCACTCCTCCACTTGCACCTGCTGATGTGACCTTGGGTCAGTCACAAGCTCTGTCAGAGCTGTCCTTGAAAAAGAGCAGTTTCTGTCAAGAGCTCTCTCAGCCCCACCCACCTCACAGGGTGTCTGTGGTGGGGAGGGGAAGGGAAAGGAGTTTGTAAGCCACTCTGAGACATCTTTGGTACAGAGAAGGTGGCTAAGTTTCTCTCCTTGGCTTTAAAGCTGCGTCTAAGGTTCTTTTAGATTTTATATGTGTGCTTTCAATTGGTTTTAAAATGTATAAATGGTACTGATATTTTATGCCAATAAAGGCTGACTTGACTTGACTTGACTTGAGACACCTTTGGGTAGTGAAGGGCGGGGTATAAATCCAATCTCTTCTTCTTCTATTATCATCATCATCATCTGAAATGCTTCTGAACAATTAATATTATCTAGTGTGTTATCTGAGGGTAAAAGACTTGTATATTCTTCTAGAGGCCAAAGTCACACCTGCATTGCAAAAGCCAGAAAAGATGAAATGCAATAACAGAATTATTTAATTAAAATGATAAATAATAAAATTAAGAATCATTGTAATACATTAGAACATTTAATGTGCTGCTTGTGTCTCATCTAAGGGTAAAGGACAGACAGGTATGTTCCTCTAGAGGTCAGAGTTGTGTCTGCGTTGTAAAGGGCAGGAATTATGGTTTTATGTTATCATTAATAATAAGCATTGCTTTAATACATCTAAATGTTAATTGTGCTTCCTGTATGGCATTTAAGGGTACAAAACAGGCATGTATATTCGAAAGGCCAACATCACATCTGCATTGTAAAAAGCAGGATGTTCTCTCTATGCTGTGGAGTCTTGGGAGCAAAAATTCTACTTTGTGAGTGACTGGCATGAAAGTTGTGAGCGAGTGATTTGGCTCCTGCATAAATTAGTTTGCTCTGGAGCCATTCTTCCTGAGCTAAGACAAAAACGTGTGAGCCAGAGGCTAAAAAACCGTGAGCTAGCTCATACTAACTCAGCTTAGAGGGAACGCTGGTTGGGATGCCAGTGTGAATCAACCTTCTAGCAGGCCATCAGCCTATTCAGCAAATAGGTCCAGGGCTTTTTCTGTGGCAGCTCCAACTTATTGGAATGAGCTTCTGGATGAGATCAGGGCCCTGCGGGACCTTGCCACAGAAATGGAGCTCTTCCGTCCAACATTTAGGTAAGCAGCTGCGTTCCATCATCTTCATCCTGTTCCAATTTTAATTCTAGCCTGAGCCCGCCACTAGTGGATGTATCATTGTATGTGCACTTTGCCACAGCCGCAACACCATTGTTATGATAATAGTTTAAATAATTTTACTGTGTATTTTATATTGATTTTTACATTGTTGTTTTATCTATTGTTCTCATTGTGAGCCGCCCTGAGCCTGCCTTGGTGGACTGGGCGGGCTAGAAATCAAACTAATAAATAAATAAATAAATTAATATCTAGTGAATGGCTTGCGGGACTATACATAGAGATCTATAAGAGGTGAGATTTGAATTGGGGTTTACTGGCTCAATGTTTAGTCTTTCAGCCACCATAACATGCTATCACACACACACACCATCCTTTTTTCTCTTTCCTTTCTGACCTTCATGCACCATTCGCTTGGTCTCATCTTCTCTCTCTTTCCATCAGTATATAGACATGCTGAGGGGTGCAAAAACAGACTGCAATAGGGTGTGTGATATCAGTGTCCTTTCGTTCTTGGGAGAGAGCCGTTCTCTCCATCTCCACCACTTAATATCTTCCACTACCTTTATGGGCATGACAGGAAAGTTTGGGGCATTAGTTATTTAAGGTTAGTTTATTGACTTTCTTTCTCAAAGAAACAATGAAAGGGTTTTATTGCTTGTGCTAAAAAATCTTCCTTTTGGGTGCTTTTATTTTTTTGCTTACTCAAAGTTATGCTTACTCTGGCTGACTCAGGAGAAAGTCCTGGTGGTTCTGTGGGATTGTTCCTCCAGACTCTTACATGAATGTGTTTAGCCTGAGGTTCATTCTTTGAGTGATTTGATTATAATCCTCACCAGTGTTCCCTCTGAGCTGAGTGAGTGTGAGCTAGCTCACAGTTTTTTAGCCTCCGGCTCACAATTTTTTGTCTTTGCTCAGGCAGGATGGCTCCAGAGCAGAGTAACTTATGCAGGAGCCAAATCGTTTGCCCACAACTTTGATGCCAGTGGCTCACAGAGTAGAATTTTTGCTTACAAGACTCCACAGCTTAGAGGGAACATTGATCCTCACTTTAAGCGATACTGAGATGAGGCCTGTAAATTGTATCTTGCACAAAGGCCATGGGCTGAGGTCATGGTTGCACTTAGTATTGAACTCAAGTCCCCAAGTCCCAGTATCATTAATCATACTACTTAGGCAGATTTGTCAGTTTGACTTGCTTTTTGTTCTTGAAACCTGAAATCACAAAACCAAGTTTTTCTTTATATTTAGTTTTACGCTCATGATTTCTTCTCTAAATGTGTAATGTCCTCGATTTTTGGCCTGCCCTTTATAAAAGATTTTGCACAGAGGCTGTATCAGGGATGCTCTGGCTTTGGATCTCTTGGACTGAGCAGGGGGCTGGACTAGATGAACTACAAAGCCCATTCCTACTCTAATGCCTTAGGTCACTGGTTCCCAAAGTGGGCAGTACTACCCCCTGGGGGGCACTGGTATGATCCAGGTGGGTGGTAGGAGCGGAGCCTTGGGTGCAATTGGGGGGCGTTGAATAAAAATAATGGAGCTATGGAAGCATAAAGAAAGAAGAGTCCAGGACCAATTTAAAGCAGCCCTTTCCTGCCTTCTCCTGGTCTTCCCTGGGATCAGGGAGGGAGGTGGAGAGGAGTCCCCACAGCCAATCACAGCCTTTGTTATCTTCATTTTCTCTGCGTATGCAAATGTTACTATGGTTGATTTTATAAAATACTTTTATGATTTCGAGCTTCAGAGTGTCTTATGTACAACAACATCTTTCTTTACTATGTGCGAATTTGTCACTGCATCTTTTTGTCCACATCTTGAAGTATAAAATACTTTTATGATTTCCAGGGGGGCGCTGAATACTTTTTTTTCTGAAAAGGTGGTGGTAGGCCAAATAAGTTTGGGAACCTCTGCCTTAGGTCAATATTGAATAACTTTTCTAGTGGTGATAAAAGTAGACTGGAAACATTTTGCCATTTCACTGATGAATCTGACTAACCTAATACAAATGTATTTCGATTTGATGCTGATTCTATCCCTGGCACTTGTTAATTTTAAATTAAAATATTGATTAATATTCCCAACATGCTCTACACAAATATTCATGCTAAAATATAGCCTCCTTCTGCCCACAGATCTTCAAGGCACAGAGAGTGATTAAAATGTGGAATTCACTGCCAGAGGATGGGCTTATTTATTTAATTATATATTTTGTTCAGTTTATATCCTGCCCTTCCCGCAGGCGGGCTCAGGGCGTGTAACATCAGTAGAAAATACCTAGACCGTTTAAAACAATCATATCTCCCATATAAATAAAAGCCGAATGGTGGTGGCACTTCTCTAGAACATTCCACACGCTCCAAAATCATTCAGAGCGTCTCCCTATCCACTGGCTGCTTTGCCTGAGTCCTGCCTCCAACATTCTAAATATTTTGCTGTTCCTCTCCCCCCCATAGCCAGTCAGAACACAGAGGTTATTTGCATATACAGCCTCATTGGCCTCTGCCTCGGAACACAGACTTGATTGGCTTTTGCCTCTAACATTCTAAACAGTTTTGCTGTTCTGAGGTAAAATGTGTCCAGTCTCCAGGTGAGGGCTGGAGATCACTCAGATTTACAACTGCTTTCCAGGTGGCAGAGATCAGTTCCCCTGGAGAAAATGGTGGGCTCTGTATCCTTATATGCGGTTGAGGTGGCCCCCGTATGACAGCCAATGTGACGTAGCAGTCAGGGCTTCAGAGCACGGGAGAGGCTGCAGGTGTGTGGGAGGTGGAAAGCTGAAGAGTGAGGGGAAAATAAAGGTAGGGTGACGATTGGCTGGGGAAAAGATAGGGTTGCCGACTCCAGGTGGGAAATTCCTGGAGATGTGAGGGATGGAGCCGTGAGAGGGTGAGGTTTCAGGAGGCATGGGACCTCGGACAGGTACAAAGCTATAGACTTCACCCTCCAAACCAACTATTCCCTTCTGGGGAACCATTGTTGCCAATCTCCAGGTGAGGGCTGGAGATCACTCAAAATTACAACTGTTCTTTAGGTAGCAGAGATCAGTTCCTCTGGAGAAAATGGTGGACTCAGTGTCATTATACCTTGCTGAGGTCGCCACAGCAAATTGACACTGAGTGTCCAAGGCTGGGGCACCCGCCCAGAGCCTCTTTCTAGAGGTCGTTGTATTTATTTCAACAACTGGCCTTTTTCCTAGTAAACAATAATACTTAAAACAGTTAAAAGAGAAATTGATCTAATTGGCAATAATTTTGAAGTCCTGTGGCGTTAAAACAACAGCAAAGAGAGGGTCCGCCAGCTGAAGTGCAGTGACAAGTCAGTAACATGGGCAGGTTTCAAGGGCTGAGTCTCAGCAGGGGAGGTCAAAATAATTGGACGTCCGCCGCCTTGGCCAAAGGCCTGGCAGAACAGCTTCGCTTTACAGGCCCTGCGAAACTGTAACCAGTCTCACAGGGCCCTGATCTCAAGTGGGAGCATATTCCACCAGGCTGGGACCAGGGCAGAAAAAGTTCTGGCCCTGGTCAAGGCTAAGCGAATGTCCCTTGGGCCAGGGACAACAACCGGCAAATGTTGGTTTGCAGAGCTCAAAGCTCTCTGTGGCACACACGGGGAGAGACGGTCTCTTAGATATGTCAGTCCCAGGCCACATATGGCTTTAAAGGTTAATACCAACACCTTGAAACGGATCCGGTATTCAATTGGTAGCCAGTGTAATTGGTGTCGCACCGGCTGAATGCGCTCCCGCACAGATGTCGCTGTCCGCAGATGCGCTGCCGCATTTTGCACCAGCTGGAGTTTCCAGGTCAGATTCAAGGGTAAGGCCGTGTAAAGTGAGTTGCAGTAATCTAACCTGGAACTGACCATTGCATGGGTGACTGTAGCTAAGTCCCAGGAGGAGAGATGGAGAACCAGTTGCCTGATCTGCTGAAGATGATAAAAGGCAGACCTGGCAACAGTGGTGACCTGGGCCTCCATCGAAAGTGGGGCATCCAGGATCACCCCTAAGCTTCTTACCCTCGGCACGGCACCAATGGTGCCCCATCCAAGGCCGGCAGCCTGATTCCCGATCCTATCCCCCCCCCTCCAGCTCAAGTACAGGGCCTCTGTCTTTGTTGAATTTAGTGCCAGCTAGCTCTGTCGTAACCACCCAGCCACGGCCTCCAAAGCCCTGTCCAGAGTATCTGGGGTGTAGTCTGGGTTGCCGTCCATCAGCAGATAGAGCTGGGTGTCGTCAACATACCGGTGACAACCCAGCCCAAACTCTCAGACCAACTGGGTGAGGGGCGCATGTAGCTGTTGAATAACATTGGGGAGAGGATTGCCCCCTGCGGTACCCCACATTCCAGTGGGTATCACAGAGAGACCCTCTCGCCAAGTGCCACTCTGTCCCCGACCATGGAGAAAGGAGAAAAACCATTGTAAGGCAGTCCCCCGTATTCCTATGTCGGCAAGACGGTGGGTCATAAGATCGTAATCGACCATGTTGAATGCTGTTGTTAAATCAAGAAGCACCAGCAGCGCTGACCTTCCTTGATCCCGATGTCTCTGGAGGTCAACCCTGAGGGTGATCAGCGCCTTCTCCGTCCCGTGGCCAGGGCAGAAACCAGACTGGAATGGATCCAGGATGGATGCATCATCCAGGAAAACCTGAAGCTGCTCAATGTGATGTAGTGATGGCCATGGGAATAAACAGCTCTAAAAGGGGATTAGATAGATTCATGGAGGATCAGTCTATCAGTGGCTACCGGGCAAGGTGACTGAAGGGAACCTCCATATTCAGAGGAACTAATCCTCTGAATCCCAGACCCAGAAGGCAACATCAGGGGAAGGCCTTGGCCTCTATGTCCTACTTTTGGCCATCCAGAGGAACTGGTTGGCCACTGTGTGGGACAGGATGCTGGACCAGGTAGACAATTGGTCTGATCTAGCAGGACTTTTCTCATGTTCTTAAGGCAGACTGTGGCCTGTTTGATCATTGTTCTACATTCTTCATGAGGTTAAAGGCCGCTGATAAACTTTAATGGTTTTCCCTCTGTTTCAGACTATGAGATGTTGTTGGCCTGAATTTAGTTTCTCTCTTTCTTCTAGCTGAACGTTGATGTCCCTGGATTTTAATATATTTTTCTTTCCCTTTCTTGTTGCTTTATTTCAGCAAATATTGTAAATTGTTGATATTAAACTGTTTGCTGCTCTCTTTGGCGGAAACTCTCTGAGCCATATTTCATTATTTTCCTCCGGTAATCCCAGTTCAAGGCTGGGTCGTCTAACCTCCTTCCGTCCTTCAATTGGTTTGGCAAAAGGTATTTCTCCTATTAAAAGAATGAATGAAATTGGAGATATAGACATGGTCATAATTGAAACCCAATATTACGTGGAAACATGTATCCAAGAAACTATACTTGTGGTTTAACAGATAACAAATTTCATTTCATCTGTTCCATGAAACGCTTTCTTCATTAAATGGGACAAATTGTTGGCCTTGTTGTTTAGTTGTACATATTGGTAGGTTGTATAAGTTTGTGGCAGAAGGAAAGTGATGCTAAATGGAACACACCTCTGAATACATTGCCCAGTTTTAAGATGTTTTGAAACAACAACTTAGAAAGGCTGTTCTCATTAGTAAGATAAACTCATATGTGAAATACCACGTACGTTTCTTTGCCTACATTTTGTTTTAGCTCACTTACGGTCTACACATGCATTTTATGTAATATCTAAGCAGATACTATATATGGTATTGCAGTTACGATATTAAAAATTGTAGGGAAGTAGGATAACGAGCATTTTCTTAGATATTTTAATTTTACCAAGTAGACTTTATTTTATTTATAGCTTGTCTTTCTCATTGAGACTCAAGGCAGATACCATGGTATAAAACTATACCATCAAATGCCAAACACCCCCTTAAGATCTAAAAAAAGCAATGTATAATTTTGAGTTACTCCTTTTGGTACAGTTATTGATCAAATGGAATAATAAGATGGTACAGTGATCTAAAGTAGTTTTCCCTTTACAAAATCCCAGCTGTTCTGAGCCTAAAACCCTCTGCCGTATCATCCAAAGGATAAACTTAGATAGTAAATGGGCTTGGTGTATAGTTTGTCCATTACAGAGCGCAGGCTGATTGGTCTATAGTGAGAGGGCATGGTGTAATCACCTTTTTTATAGATTGGGACCACAGTTGCATTTGACCATGCGTCAGGAATAAGACCAGATCTATCTATCATTGTGTGCTTGGGGGGGGGGGCAGCCCACCAGTCCACATCCAGTTTTAGTATTTCAGGAATAATTATAACTGGACCGGATGCTTTTCCTGACTTCACTTAGCCAGTCAAATCTTTTATTTCGTCAGCTGTCACAGGAGGCCAGTCAGGTAACTCCTCAGAAGAAAAATCTGTGGGTTCCATAATGCAAACCTTGTCCTGATGAAACAGTGTCGAGAAGTATCGGAACCACACTTGGAATGAAATAGCAGACATAGAGAGAGCCTCAGCATGAAATGGACTCGGAGACTGTGGCCCAGAATTTTTTTGAGTTGTTTAAAGTTATGGCCTGATATAGTTGTTCCCGTTGAGTACTGATATATTCATTTCTCTCTTTTTAAAACACACTGTTGTAACTGGTTCTTAAATTTAAAATATTCTGACGGAAAAGATAAATCTATGGAATCGTGATATTGGCTATAAACATTATGTAACTGGATTTTTAGATCTTTACATTCCCTATCAAACTGGGGATTTCAAGGTTTACTGCTCCCCTTATTTCTATTAACAGGTTTTATCCTCAAGGACTTGGATGTATAAGATGTTAAAGCATTATAAGCTATAATAATTGATGAAGGCTCAGTTGCATAGATTAGGGAAGACCTATACTTTAGGAATAGACTTGATTTAAATAATTGCTGGAGTATTTGCACAGAGCAATCATTCCACAGCATCCTAGGCAGTAGGTAAGGCTTCGGGGGCAGAAATGGAGAGTTAACAGAAATATCTAGCAGAAGGGCTAGCATACCATCAAATAGCAGTGTAATAAAAAGGTTAAAGGTAAAGATTTCCCTTGCTCAAAAACCAGTCGAATCCGACTCTAGGGGGTGGTGCTCATCTCTGTTTCCAAGCTGAAGAACCAGTGCTGTCCGAAGACTTCCCCGTGGTCATGTGGCCGGCATGACTAAATGCCGAGGCACACGGAACACTGTACCTTCCCACCGGAGAGGTACCTATTTATCTACTGCAGTTTCTTGCTTTCAGACTGCTAAGTTGGCAGGAGCTGGGGCCAGAGATGGGAGCTCACTCCCGTCATGCGGCACTAGGATCTCGAACTGCCAAACTACAGACCTTCCGGTCAGCAGCTCAGTGCCTTAACCTTTTAGCCACCGCAGCCCTAGCAGTGCAGTAGGGTTACAGAGAAATTAGAAACAATGCAAAACAAGCATCAGTCATAAAAGGCAAAGAATGGCAAGGAATGGAATTACAGAATTAGAATGCAGGCAGTAAAAGCAGCATCATACATATAATAAACAGATAAGACATTGCATAAATAGTGGCATAGTCTACAGGCCTGTTCCCTTTATGAAAGTACCTTCCTGCGCTATTCTTCTATACTGCAGCCTTATTCCCATTGTAAAATCCCTTCCTGAACAATTCTGTTTTACACAGTATGCAGAGTGGCAGAAGTGTGGGAGGCTTCCTGGCCTTCTCAGGCAGGTCCATTTCACAAGGGTGGGGCTTCTCTCATCTACAGTATTGTTCCCAGAGAGCTAGAAAGCATGATTTAATTTTCAAATTAAAACGAAGAACATTGATCTCAAGATCTTTTAAAATATCTAACACTTCTCATACTGCTTGGCAAGCAAGTTCACAAAAGCAGCTAATCTACTAACTTTTTACTACTGTATTTACTAACTAATACTTCGGTGAACTTAACAGTCTTTTCATTAAAGAAAAAAAAATCTCTTAATTCCAGACAGTGGGAAATGTGAGGGTTTTTTAAAACCTGTGTATTCTGGGATGACAAATATTTTGAGGGTTTTTTTTAACCATGATGCAATCATACACAAAGGAACCGATTAACCAAAAAAAAAGGAGACTCATTGCTTAGAAACTTTCCTTGCTGTCACCCCACAAAAAAAAACTAATGAAAGACAATAATTCTTTTTGTTTGTACTGACATGTAATTACGCAATGGGCTCTTCTGCATTCTCATTTCCCTCACTTGTATGTCCCTATCGCTTTTTTCCTTTTCTGTGCATATTTTGCTCCCTCTAGTGGTTGATTTGTTATTACATTGCTGTATGTCAGACATAAAAATCTGCAGCTTAAATCTGTGGACATATAGGCGGAACATACAGCGATGTAATATTGAATCAACCACTAGAGGGAACAAAACAAGTGTGGAAAAGACCCCCCTCCCAAGCTATAGAGACACACAAGCAAAGAAAATGAGAATGCGGTAGAGCCCTAAAACTTTGCAGGATTTTGCAGGTGAACATATCTTTCCTCATCCTTCAATTTAAACTAGCATTTGCTAGAACATGTGTTTGCCTGAGCCCTGACAGCATAGGTAAAGTGCCTTTATAACTCTCAGAGTGATGATAATCATCTTTCCAAGATGTTTTCTGTTAAGATGCTACAATGAGTGCAAAAATTTGATTCAAGTTCACTTCACACCTTTTCCTCTGACATGTCCTCAGGGCGTGGAAAAGGTGGAAGTAGGAACCCCTTTCAGAGGAAAAGAGCACTCTCAAAACAAGCCATTGAGTCCACGTAATTGAACTTGTTGCATTTTGATCTTTGCAAAAACGGATAAAAACAGCAAAGCTCTTTGAGCTTCATAATTAATGAGTGTTCAGTCGGCACTGAACTGACCAAGTTTTTCCCTTGGGAAATGCAGGTCACCACCTAGTTGCCAGAGGCCATTTGTTAACTACATGTGACAAACAGGAAAAATATTAATCATTACCTGTTCTACTATTTCTTCAGCCAAAATCATCCGTGTTACTCTTTGTTCTTCTCAGTTTTTAATACTGCTGTACAGCCGTTTTATTGTTCTTTCAGTGTCTTAATGGCAATCTTTGAGCCTTTTTAAGAAAGATGGCACTGCTGTAAATTAAATGCATCTGTTGATAAGCACAATTCACTTTGATTTATTGCAGGTTCTGTGCATAAACTGTTTTGTACTTTTTCTTTTCTTGTAATCACTCTAGGAACCTTCCTTCCACCTCTTAGATTGCTGGCATTGGTGCAGGAGGGAAACAGAGATCTGGCTACAAGTTTCTTTCTCTGCTTATTCATCAAATGAACAGTTCTAATACTGTCTGCAGATTCTGAACGGGTGCAGAATAGTGCCTTTATCTTTCAACTCTGCTTAGAATATTTTGAGAACTTAGTTAATGCAGGACATAGGTACATTTTTCTAGGGGCTAGGCACTCAGACTTGAGTGCTGATAAATTGTTGTAGGGCCACGGTGGCTTAGAGGTTAAGATGCTGAGCTGCAGACCGGAAGGTCTGTCGTTCAGCAGTTTGAGACCCTAGTGCCGCATATGGCCCCAGCTCCTGCCAACCTAGCAGTTCGAAAGCAAACAATTGCAAGTAGATAAATCGGTACCACTTTGGTGGGAAGGTAACAGCATTCTGTGTGCCTCGGCGTTTAGTCATGCTTGCCACATGACCACGGAAACCTCTTTGGACAGCGCTGGCTCTTTGGCTTGGAAACAGAAGTGAGCACTGCCCCCCTAGAGTTGGATTCGACAAGCTTTCGAGCAAGGGAAACCTTTACCTTTACCTTTAAATTGTGGTAGTAGGCAGTCTGGAGCAGTCAAGGAAGTGGAATTAATCCATAGAATTATAAGAGTTGGAAGGGGCCATACAGGCAATACAGTCACACCGCCTGCTCAGTGGAGGATCAGCCTAAACCATTCCTGACATCTGTTCATCCAGCCGCTGCAGCGAGGAGGAGCTCGCCACCTCCCTAGGCAGCCAATTCCTCTGCTGAACTACTCTTTCTGTAAAATAATTTTTCCTAACATCCAGCCAGTACCTTTCCACCCATAATTTAAACCCACTATTGCAAGACCTCTCCTCTGCTGCCCACAGGAACAGCTCCCTGCCCTCCTCTAAGTGGCAGCCCTTCACATACTTCAAGAGAGCCATCCTGTCCCCCCCTCAGCCTCCTTTTCTCCAGACTGAACCTTCCCAAGTCTCCCAGCCTGTCCTCATAGGGCTTCTTGGTCTCTAGGCTCCTGATCATCCTCATCGCTCTCTTCTGCACCTGCTCCATTCTTGGAATCATAGAATGTTAGAGTTGGAAAGGACCTTGTAGGTCATCTAGTCCAACCCCCTGCACTCTGCAGGAGCATAGCCAAAAGATAGCCCTACATACCTACAACATATCCGAAAGATGGTCGTCCAGCCTCCACTTGAAAACGTCCAGCGAAGGAGCATCCACCACCTCCTGAGGCAGACTGTTCCACTGCTCAGCCACTCTTACAGTTAGGAAATTACTCCTGATATTTAGCCGGTAACGACTCCCTTGTAATTTCCACCCATTAGACCTAGTCTTGCAGTCCAGACCAAGAGAGGATAGATCGCTCCATCTTCTACATGACAGCCCTTCAGATACTTGAAGACTGCAGTCAGGTCCCCTCTAAGCCTTCTCTTTCCCAGGCTAAACATACCCAACTCTTTCAGCCTTTCCTCGTAAGACTTGGATTCCAACCCTCTCATCATCCTGGTTGCCCTCTTCTGGATATGCTGGAGCTTGTCAACATCCTTCCTAAAATGTGGTGCCCAAAACTGGACACAGGACTCCAGGTGAGGCCTGACCATAGCAGAATATAGCAGAACGACCACCTCCCATGATCTGGACACAGTGCTTCTGTTGATGCATCCTAAGATTGCACTAGCTTTCTTCACAGCCACATTGCACTGCAGGCTCATGTTTAGCTTGTGATCAACCAGAACACCTAGATCCCTTTCACATGTGCTGCTGTCATTCTTTCCATACCCCTTTTCAAGTCAGGCCTCCAGAACTGCACACAGTGCCGCAGGTGTGGCCTGACCAACTCCTTGCATCTGGTTTCACTGTGGAAAATGCTGGGCACATATCTGTGTGGCAGCTGCTGGTTTTTGGGGGTGGAGAGGTGGAGTGGAGGCTGCCCGAAGAACTGAGTCATAAAACGATGTTTATCGATTTACTTCTTTTCTTCCTTGTCTCCCCAAGGGGCACCCTGAGTGGCTTACAGCATTCTCCTCCTTTTATCCCCACGATGTGCCTGTCAGGTAGATGAGGCTGAGTGTGTGTACCCATGGGCTCCGACCCAAAGTGCCCGTTTTAACTAAATTTAGCTCTGGTGCTCGCACGGTTCGGGAGCACTGAAGTAGTCGGCTTATTTTTAGTGGCAGCTTGACAGAATATTAACTGTCAGGATGTATCCACATGGCTGTCCTTGTTATGCTACTACACTCCTCTTCAGCTTGGTCCATTAATGATGTGGCATATATTAACTGTTCGTATGCTAATTCGCTTTTCCTGGAATTGCAAACACAGTGACTGAGTGTGTGTTATTGTACTGGTATTTCTCTTCCTTTGCTGCCGGTAAAGTTGATCCAGTTTGAAGAAAGAATGAGGACGTGTCCAAGAGGGTAGAGAAGCCAGGCTTAAAGTTTGCTAAAAGAAATTGACCCATGAAATTAGCAAGATTTTTAGTTCTCCTGTGGGTGCCTTTCTGCAGGGATGCAGATTCTCTCGTTTGCAGCACAAAATGCCCAGGCAGTGGAGGAAAAGAACGAAGTCATTGGCTGTTTATGACCGTTTCTGCAGTACGTTCTTACCTCATTTTAGTGGTGAGTTGAATTTACATATGATGCTTCGACTTTGCTCCACTTGCTCCGAGTAGGGCTTTTGCCGAGTAGGGCTTTTGCCACGATCGGTCCCGCTCCATGCGTCCTGCAATTGTTTTGAAAGGGGGCCAAGCTGCCTCTCATCAAACACTTCATCAGTGACATAGCCTATTTGTCACAGCACTGTTTGCACACCCCATAGTTTCTAAGTTCCAGTAATATTTTAGGGTTGTCATATTATCACACAGCCTTGCTGGGCTATGTGGCCAAAGCTCAAAAACAGTAGTGTTGATTCAGTCAAATGGAAGTCCCTTTCTGTGTTTCCCGGGAACACTGACTGCCTGTTGTTTTCCCCCCCTCTCCTTTTCATTCCCCCTCCAGTCTCCTCCAGCTGAGTGCACCTGACCAAACTGCACCGTAGATGAAAGGCATCCCTGTGAATTAGGATCACTGGAGATCTTGAACTTCACCCCATCGCCAGCACACACCACTTGGAAATCCTGAATTCTGTAAAGAGAGGGGGGGGCGCTAATATCCCATTGTTCCCCCTTCCATTCTCTTTGTCACTTTAAGTGAAGTATTTCCAGAAGGTGCGGCCGGACGCATACATGGGTGCACAGTCTTCGCTTCCAACCCCTCTCTGGTTACTCTAAAATGTTGCGGCTGGAGCTGTTTCACAATCTGATCTTCTTTTTTGGGGATGAAATGGAGAGTGGGGAGAATCTTGGTAGAGGAGTCCCCGGAAAGACTGACAGGTCGTACTCCATCGAGTCTGACTGGTACTGTTCCACCAGCAGTCCTCCTTTGCAGCAAGACCTGCACTGCAACACTTGAGTCTCCTTCCCGTTTGTCACAGCATTATAACACAATCAATATTATGGGTTTTTTATTTAAAAAAAAAGATGAAAAAGAGAGTGACTGTCTCCAGGACAATCGGGAGGGCGTAGGGCAGTAGGTGGGGCGAACACGTGACACTGACGACCCAACATGGCAGTGCAGCAGGAAAACACATTCGAATACGGGAATTCCTCTCTTGAGAGCAGTGATTTCAGATCTGGAGGGGGGGAAGTCGTGGAAACAGTGGATTCGGAAACTGGGGCAAGAGGTAACAGCGTTTCAGATCCACTCCTGGGGAGGCAAAATGTATTGTGGAAAGTTTTGCATGGTTCCCGATGTGGGAGTTTGCTCTTTTGCAGAAATGGTCTGTGTTGTAAGCACCTCCCCCCCCCAAAAAAGGGGGGGGATCTAAAGCAACTAAGCAAAAACCTCCAAAGGAAGTTTAGAAAATTTATTGAGGGCCAAAAGTTAAAAACGTAAATACAGACAAAAGAGTGTTCATTTCAGAGACATATAAAAACCTTGTAGGGGCCCAAATAAAGCCTCATAAAATGTTCAGAGTGACAAATGCACCAAAAAGGACAGTGTATGACCTGACACATTCCGACTCACAAGAGCCTTCTTCAGAGGTCAGATAGCACAAAGTTACATATTGATGTCACATTGTCCCTGATAAGGCAATTTTACTTGCACTCTTAGGACCTAAACTGGAAGGTACATACTGGTACTGATATTCCTTCCAGTATATGCAACTACTTCTGACACAAGGCCAGATATATTTGTGGCCCCAAACAGAAATCTTTTGGTGTGTCATTCAATTCCATATTGGAACATTCCATTTTTGGTTCTATATTACGAATTGTTTATTGCCTTACATGAATTACGGGGACTTTGTTGCTTGGTGTATTTTGTGCTTCGTACTATTTGACCTCTGAAGAAGGCTCTTGTGAGCCGAAACCCGTCGGGTCATACACTGTCTGCAGTGTTTCGCAGGGCCTGTAAAGTGAAGCTGTTCCGCCAGGCCTTTGTCTGAGGCAGCGGAAGCCCAGTTATTTTGGCCTCCCCTGCTGAAAATCGGCCCTTGAAACCTGCTCCCATTACTGACTTGCAACTACACTTCAGCCGGCAGACCCTCTCTTTGCTGTTGTTTTAGCACTGCAGGACTTCAAAATTATTGCCAATTAGATCAATTTCTCTTTTAATTGTTCGAAGTATTATTCTTTATATTATTATTTTAAACGGTCTGGGTATTTTCTAGTCATGTTATCCTCCGTGAGCCCACCTGCAGGAAGGGCAGGATATAAATTGACAAAATAAATAAATAAATAAGCCCATCCTCTTATGTTTTTAACTTTTGGCCCTCACTAAGTTTTCTAAACTTCCTTTGGAGGTTTCTGTGTTGTAAGCAACCTTGAGCTCCATAAAGAGGAATGACAGTGAATGTATGTTTTAAATAAATTAATAGAAAGAGGGGCAGTTTAAGACCTTTTTGAGACGTTGCTTAAAAGCTCTCTTGAAGTGATGAAACCACAGTCACCATATCACACACCGTATATGGTGTACTACGACTGCTTGCATGAATATCAGTAGGAGACAGCAGCATGACGTAGGGCTATTTTGAATGTACCCTTAAAGAAATAATGTAAAAAAAAAAAAAATCAACATCCCATCCTTGCATTTAACGATTTTTAATTTTATTTCATCTATACCCCGCCCTCCCCGCACGCGGGCTCAGGGCAGCTTACATAGGCACAAAAGTGCAATAAAAATACAACAAGTTAAAACAATTAAGGCACAAAAGTGCAATAAAAAGTAAACAGGTTAAAACAATTTAGGCAAAAAGGCACATCTCACAGGATACATAAACGACTAAAATACTCACTCCCTATTGCATATCACGTTGGGATCAACGAGGGGGGATGCCATGGGCCACGATGTTCAGATGGCCAGTCAGCCGAACCCGGCAAAACTGCTCTGCAGTCGCACGGTGGTGGTAGTGGCGGCGGCTGCTCCTACTCAAAAGCCTGGCGGAAGAGCTCCATCTTGCAGGCCCTGCAGAACTGTAAAAGGTCCCGCAGGGCCCTGATCTCTTCCGGGAGCTCATTCCACCAGGTAGGAGCCGCCACCGAAAAGGACCTGGCCCTTGTGGCAGCAAGCCTGGCCTCCTTGGGGCCCAGGGTCACTTGGCGGTGTTGTGACCCCGACCGAAGTGCTCTTTGGGGCCTGTATGGGGAAAGGCGGTCCCTCAGGTATGCCGGAGGCTGGCCATGTAGGGCTTTAAAGGTAAGCACCAGCACTTTGAAGCAAATCCGGAACGCTATAGGCAGCCAGTGCAGCACTTTCAGCACAGGTTGGATGTGATCCCATCTAAAGGCACCCACTACCAACCTGGCCGGCGCATTCTGCACCAGCTGCAGCCTCCGAAACGATAGGAAGTCTACCTGATCTGAAACCTTTCAACACGGCCAGTGTCAAGGGCAAGTTCATTACCCAGCAGAGTGTCCAACACTGACCAGAGATACGTCTTCCCTCAACTCCAAACCTGGGATGGGAGATCGCCCCAGAGACCCCTTCAGTGTTAGTTGCATGTGGAGCTCTGGAGGACATCTTGCTGTCAGCAAGCTGCCATTCTGGTTTTGTGTGACCTCTGTGTACATATCCTTACCCTGTTGCACCCGGCTTGTTTTCTACCATCCTGCTCCTGTGCTGGAATGCATAAGATAACTACTGGAGGATGTGTGTGGGAGAAGATGCTGTAATGCTTGCCTATTGCTATCTCATGAGAACTGCACCTGTGTTTTGTCTGATGTTCTGCCTGGTTCCCATGGACTGGGCGCGCAACCGTTTCATTAGCCCGCCAGCGGGAATGTTGTTCATTGGATATGTATCTGTTTGAATTTCCTTTATTATGCTTGACCTATCTGTGTATCCCCAGTTCTAACAAAGAACGTGTTTGAGTATCTCTTCAACGCTTTGAAATAAATTTTGCTTTTCTTGAAAACGTGGATTTATTCTCGATGCTTGGGGATCCAACATATTGTTAGAACTCCCTTTCTCCTATCGTTCCGAATCTGGCAAGATCATGAGCGGAGCTGAGGGAGACCTACCTAAAACGGAGGGGGACTCAGGATCGGTCCCACATACCTCCGCTCCTTTGGTGTTCACGACTGCGGCCTCGCTGGAGGGTGCCGTGGGGGGAACGATTCCCCGCTTGCCTGCACATCTGTCTTGGCCGCCTCCGACCCCTTCGCACTGGGGTCCGCGGAAGACTCAACAGCAGGATGACTGGACTATGTACAACACTCAGGGCACCCGAGAGGTGTACTCCCGTCGAGGGAGCGGATTACGTGAAAGTCTGTTTGACAAGGGATTGTTCCCGGAGCCGGGGACTACCTCGGAGAAGGGGAGTTCCAAGCAAGACCTCGAGGAGTGGATGTTCGAGCCATCGGGGCCGCGAGGCCACGCAGAGGATGAGGAGGGCACCGGAGCCTTCCAAACGGAAGAGGACTATGACCCACCCCCGGACTATCGACCTCGGGACCCCATCCCGGAGGAAACCACCGGGGAACGACTGGCAGAACTGGAATACTCGGTGAGGGACTTGTTGAGGACATTCCAGGATGTAATGGAAGCTCTGCCGGGAATGATGGACGTTAGAATGGCTAATTTCCTTGACGCACACGCCGCGCAGCAACAAGTTGTCCCTGCACCGGGAGTTCCCGCACCGCAGGTGCCTGCTCAGCCGCCGACGGGACCTCCGCTGCAAGTACCGGGAGTTCCCGCGCCGCAGGTGCCTGCCCAGCCACCGGCCGGACCTCCGCAGCAAGTAGGGCCTGCGCAACAGCCGATGCCGGGGGGTCCGCCGGGACCGGGTCTGCCGCCACCGATGAGGCCAGTGCCAGCGGGACCACCGGTTGCTCCGGGTCTCCCTCTCAGGGGAGTTCCGGGTCAGCTGGGACCGTTGGTAAGGACTCCACGGCCCAGACCCAAGGATTTACTGGAGGCTACCTTTGACGGCAACCCAGAGGAACTCGCCTTCTTCACGGTGAGGGTGCACAAATTCGTAGAAGAGAGCCGACACCTCTTCCGAAATGAAGCTGCTCTCATTGATGTCATCTCAGCGAGACTGAAAGGAGACGCCGCCACATGGTATGTGGGACTGCACAATGACCGCGGTCCGGAACTTTTGAATTTGCGAGCATTCATGTGGGCGCTGCGGGCTCGGTTTGAGGATGTCAACGCGAGCCAAAGGGCCAAAGCATTTCTCCGCACCTATCGTCAGAACAAGAAGTCGGTCCGTGAATACACACTGGAATTCCACAAGCAGGCAGCAAAGCTCCGAGACTACCCTGATCATATTTTGGCTGAAATGTATCGATTGGGACTCAACGCGGACATCCGAGAAACGGTTTTGAAGACTGTTAATCCTATCTCCCTGATGGCTTGGACCCAGGAAGCTGAAAATGCAGAGGATCGGCTAAACACCATCAAGCTCGACCTGGCTGCTACGACCAACAGACCCGCCCCTGCCAGCGCCTCCAGACCCAAGACACAACGCCTGTCGGAATCGGCTCGAGAACTACGCATGAAGATGGGGCTATGACTAAAGTGCGGGGAGAAGGGGCATTTCGCCGTGGATTGTGGCAGCCGTCAAGCAAAAGACAAGCCGCCTACTCCGAAGCCTATAGGAACCGAGCCGCCTACTGCCGAGTCAGAAGAGGAGGTGGAGGTTGAACCGGCGGAAAACGACAACGGCCTGTTGTGAGAGGCGCAAAACGACACGGCCATTCCAGCACTGCGCCCAAGG
>NW_015162032.1:60238-60356 GCF_001447785.1 Gekko japonicus | reverse complement strand
CCCCTTGAAATCTCCCATCATTTTTACCCAAATGGATGGGGCGCCCATGGAACCTTGTACGCATGAGACTATGGCTTTGCGGTTGGGGGCTGGCGATCATTGGGAATCCAGGACCTTC
>NW_015162032.1:39277-57420 GCF_001447785.1 Gekko japonicus | reverse complement strand
ATTCTGTTTTTCACATGAGCTTGTTGAAGAAAGATCCTGGTCCGTCTCCCTGGAGACCATCAGTTACTCCTCCTCCACCTGTTATTTTGGAAGGGGATGAACATTTTGAGATCGCTGATATCCTTGATTGTAAATTGAAACGTGGTAAACTCTGGTACCTTATTGAATGGGTTGATTTCGGTCCCCAGCACCGCGAATGGGTGGAAGAAGGGGATATTCGGGCCCCTTACCTGATCCGTAGTTTCCACAGGAGGTTCCCGGACAAACCGGGAGGTCTCCCGCCCAGCCCGGGAGATCTCCCGCCCGACCCGGGAGGTGTGTTTTAAGATGTATTTTAAGGGGGGCAGTATGTCAGCAAGCTGCCATTCTGGTTTTGTGTGACCTCTGTGTACATATCCTTACCCTGTTGCAACCGGCTTGTTTTCTACCATCCTGCTCCTGTGCTGGAATGCATAAGATAACTACTGGAGGATGTGTGGGGGAGAAGATGCTGTAATGCTTGCCTATTGCTTTTCTCATGAGAACTGCACCTGTGTTTTGTCTGATGTTCTGCCTGGTTCCCATGGACTGGGCGCGCAACCGTTTCATTAGCCCGCCAGCGGGAATGTTGTTCATTGGATATGTATCTGTTTGAATTTCCTTTATTATGCTTGACCTATCTGTGTATCCCCAGTTCTAACAAAGAACGTGTTTGAGTATCTCTTCAACGCTTTGAAATAAATTTTGCTTTTCTTGAAAACGTGGATTTATTCTCGATGCTTGGGGATCCAACACTTGCCCAGTCCACTTCCAAAGGGGAACTGACCCTGCCCTGTAAGCCAAACAGCCAGTCAACAATGCACAACAAGCTATGAGGGATTTGGAACTGTAAAAACCAGAGGGATTGTCAAGCACCTACAGATACAAAATTTTCAGAAGTTTAGAAACCATGAAGGGGGGGCTGGCCTGTTTTTTGGGGGGGAACAGAAATTTTGGGATATTTGCAATATATACTGTCCTATCAAACCTAAACTCATTTTACTGTTTTAACAACATGAAAAGCATCTTTTATAACATACAGCATATTAGATTGCAATATTTGACATATTTATAAAATTTAGAAGTTATAAATGCCTTAGTTTTGTACAAGTAAAATTGTAAATATACCTAATACGTGAGAGAAAATTGTAAGCTGATGCACCTTATGCTATTTTATCACCAGTGCTCCCTCAAAGCTGTGGAGTCTTGTGAGCAAAAATTCTACTTTGTGAGCTCCTGGCATTAAAGTTGTGAGCAAGCAATTTGGCTCCTGCATCACTTAGTTTGCTCTGGAGCCATCTTTCCTAAGCAAAGACAAAAATCTGTGAGCAGGAGGCTAAAAAACTGTGAGCTAGCTCACACTAACTCAGCTTAGAGGGAACACTGCTTATCACATGTACCGTGATTTTTGCTGTGCGGTTTGAGAGTTCTCAATTAAACTTTTGGTTTTCCTCTGAGGCTTTGGTGCGGTTTCCACCCCACCTCCTTTTGAACTTTTTTTCCTTCCTCCTGCAAGGTAGGGCAATAAGCTACTTGTTACCGAGTCTGGGTATATATGTCATAGTGTTTTGAGGGAGAGGTGTAAAGGTCAACCATGTCAGGTCAGAAGGACAACAGAAGGCACGCAACTGTTGAGAAGCAGTGAAAGCCCCATGTGCTGCCCTCATGAAAGTTAGGTATCCTTCTAGTTGCATAAATGCATCTTGGATGCATTTCACTCATTCGAAAGGAGAAAATATTTCATCGGAGTGTTTTTCAGTACTCCCGCAAATTTCCAGTTTTTCCATTGGAAAAACTGAAAAAAGGGTCCCAGAAAAAAGGGGGGGGACACCCCTCCCCCCCTTTTTTTTCCCCCCCCCCCCCCCGGCCTTCATATCTCTATAAGCACCTGGTAAGCTCTATGGTATGCAGCTACCTTGTATATTGATATCCCACAGCCACTGTAAACATCATGGTCTTGGTGCTGTGGAAAGTGGGAGAGTTGGTGTGGAAATCTAGTGAGTTGGCAAATGGTGAAATGCATCCTCCCACTTCCTCTCCTCTGACTCTCCAGTAGTGCAAACCTCCTCCTCCTCCTTATACTGCTGTGCAGATGAGAGGCCATTGACTGGGGCTTCAGTTCAGGATGGAGCTGCAGAACGCACCGTTCCAGTCTGTATGTGATTGCCATTCTGAGAACCACACCAATTATTAAAAATGTACCATAATCCTGCAGTTGTTTATCTGATCCCATTTATTTGAGAGATACTGAGAGCTCTGAAAGATGTATGTGAATGTGGCCTCATAGGTGTACAGTTAATGGAGACTCAGGAAGCTCATGATGGATCCATTACTTGGAACCAAAGGACAGGGCAACTACTTGTGTGCCTCTAATGGGGCTTTGGGCTTTGTTTCTCAAACTGCTCCGCACTTTCCAAACGGGGAAGATTTTGAAACTTGATGCATGATTTACTAAAAGGTATTCCGGTGATTTTATACTTAAAAATCTTTTCCTCCCATGACGAGAGCAATCCCTTTCCATTTAAACATGGTGTCCTGTATGTGTGTCTCACTGCCATGTTTTTTTTTTAAAGAGTATCTATGTTCCTGACTTCTTTTTCGTTTTTCACAATAGCTCAGTCTACAGAGACCGGAGATTAAGTTAGAATCCCTGAAGGAAGACATCAAGGGATTTCTGAAGACATCAGGTTCGTGCTGTTCCCTTCATTACATTTTACGGTATTCATTCTGTGTGGTGAGTACTTGGGCCTCATCCACCTATTTAAAGTGTGCTTTACTACATATCAGTTTACCAGTGTTACTAGCTCACCTGATTTTTTTTGCTGTCAAGTTGCAGCTGACTTATGGCGACCCTGTGGGGTTTTCAAGGCCAGAGCCGTTCAGAGGTGGTTTGCCTTTGCCTGCCACTGTGTCACAACCCTGGCATTCCTTGGTGGTTTCCCATTGAGATACTAGCCAGAGTCAACTCTGCTTAGCTCCTGAGATCTGACGAGATCGGACTAGCCTGGGCCATCCAGGTTAGGGCACGTGATTTTGTACTAGCTGCTTTTACCTAGAAGAAGAATTGATGGCAATTAAAAACCTAAAACCTCCCCCCCCCCCTTCTGATTTACATCTGTTTGCCTGGTGGTGACTGTTATTTTCTATGCATGACCAGGTGAGTGATAATTTACAAGTCCATTCCGATACTGAAAGCGATTTTTGGAGATCCTTTCTTCTCCTTTGTCAGCTAAGTGGTGAGCCCGTGTCTGGGCTTTTCACTTTTCGACTGCGGATGTGGGCTGTCATTACAGAACGCTTGGCACAGAGAAAACTGGTAGTTGGGGAAATTATTTTAGCCTAGGCTCCTTGCCCACCCATCTCCGGGTTTGATGATACTGCCACCATGAAAGAGGCTGTTGCAAGAGTTCCTCTACATTCTGTTTTAATTTCAGTAGTCCATTATCAAGTAGATCTATTAAACTTAGGTTTCTAGTTGCAACTTGCTGACAACGAATTTGCAGGAGGGAACCATTTCTGGTTCTGAATTGAAGATAGTAAAGATCTCCCTGGAGATATCTTTTTCCGTCTCTTACCTTCCACCTGAAATCCTAGTTGCAGGCTTCTCTCAAGAAGAAAAAGGTTTTTATATCTCGATTTTCTCTACCTTAAGGCGTCTCAGAGCAGCTTACAATAACCTTCTCTTCCTCACCTTACAACAGGCACCTTGTGAGGTAGGTGGGCTTCAAACAGTTCTGAGAGAACTGTCACTGGCCCAAGGTTACCAACATGCTTCATGTGGAGGAGTGAGGAAATCAAACCCAGTTCTCCAGATTAGAGTCCACCACTCTTAACCACTACACCACACTGGTTCTCAATGAGAACTAGGCCTTCAAAACTAATGTGTAAGGCTAGGGTCCACATTGGTACGTATCCAGCCATACACTTCTGTCAACAAAACTAGAGGCATCAAAGTCACAGTGGACCTCCCCAGGAGGGCCCTCTATGTACTGTTGCAGCCCTCTCAGGATACAAGGGCTGGGTTTCAGAAGGGTAGGTTACAGGCAAGGTTGCAAAGAGTCACCTGGGTTCAGTCCAAAAGTCAGGGGTTCCAGAGAGCAGGTATGCCAAGTCCAGTATCGGGTCAAGGGATCCAGGCAGCAAGTCCAGTACAGAGTCAGGGGTTCCAGGCCCATAGCCCAGATTTTTTATCAGGGGGCCTTTAAATAAGTTGGGGGGCACCCCCACACACACCACTGCAGCAGCAGCGCTTTCCACCCAGCTCAGCAAAAAGTTGGGAGGCCTGGATGGTAAGTTGGGGAGGCCTGGCCCCGAGATACCCCACTGTAGCTACAGGCCTGAGAAAAGCCTATAGCCACTTCCAGTCCAAGGGTCAAGGTTCCAGTGGTCTGGTAACAGCAAGGTCAGTGGTTCAGTAACAGCGTGTACTTGTTGCATCCACAAAACTGCTGCTTCTTCTGGCTGATTTTATAGACAAGTCTTAATGAGCTACACTCCCAGCCAGTTTCTTGGCAGTCATCAGGAAATTCCTTATGCATCTCATCAGTTGACAGCTGGCAATGAGCCTCTCCTCCTCCTTTCCTGCAACTCTGTGTGCCTCAGACAGTGTTGGCTGCAGGGGTGTAGGTGAGCTAGGTGGGCTGGGAGTGTCTTCTGAAGACTTGTTTCCTGCTTCAGATCTACAAGGTGGCTCAGTTTCAACTGTAGGCTGTGACTGCTGCTCAGCTGGTAACCTGATCTCTTGTTGCTCTCCTCCTGGCTCAGAGCCAGGTGCAGCTGATTGTTCAATTACTGGCTGAGGCGATATCTACAGGCCAATTCAGTTATAAAGCAAAGAGTCTTGGATATGGAACTGCAGATCCAAATGAGTAAAATTAAGGATCCTTTATTTG
Source organism: Gekko japonicus (assembly GCF_001447785.1). Taxonomy (NCBI): domain Eukaryota; kingdom Metazoa; phylum Chordata; class Lepidosauria; order Squamata; family Gekkonidae; genus Gekko; species Gekko japonicus. The sequence continues at coordinate 52,510 of NW_015162032.1, read as the reverse complement.
ATCTAGCTACTTGTAGTAAGTTGACTCTGAGAACATATGTTAAAACGCTAGAGAACGCCAAAGACAGAATAATTTTTACAATCCTAAGATATAATGCTTTGCCTTCTGCCATTTTAGAAGCAAGATATAATAAAACCACGCCAAGGGAGTGTTTGTAGAAGGGGAGAAGAAACTTTGGAACATGTGTTTTTTCATTGTAGATTATACCAGCACAATAGAGAGATATTTATAAATTCCATTATTAAATCACATCCAGGGCGTAGTAGGGGGACTCTCTTCTCAGTTATGTTGGCAGATAAAAATCAGAATATAACTCATACTAGGAAAAAGGTCCGTTGTGGAAATAAATACAGTGAGCTCTAGAAAGAGGCTCTGGGCGGGTGCCCCGGCCTTGGACACTTAGTGTCAATTTGCTGTGGCGACCTCAGCAGGGTATAATGACACTGAGTCCACCGTTTTCTCCAGAGGAACTGATCTCTGCTACCTAAAGAACAGTTATAATTTTGAGTGATCTCCAGCCCTCACCTGGAGATTGGCAACGATGGTTCCCCAGAAGGGAATGGTTGGTTTGGAGGGTGGAGTCTATGGCTTTGTACCTGTCCGAGGTCCCACGCCTCCTGAAACCTCACCCTCTCCAGGCTCCATTCCTCACATATCCAGGAATTTCCCACCTGGAGTTGGCAACCCTATCTCCTTCCCAGCCAATCATCAACCTACATTTATTTCCCCTTCACTCTTCAGCTTTCCACCCCCCACACGCCTCTCCCGTGCTCTGAAGCCCTGACTGCCACGTCACATTGGCTGTCATGCGGGGGCCACCTCAGCAGCATATAAGGATACAGAGCCCACCATTTTCTCCAGGGGAACTGATCTCTACCATCTGGAAAGCAGTTGTAATTCTGAGTGATCTCCAGCCCTCACCTGGAGATTGGACACATTTTACCTCAGAACAGCAAACTGTTTAGAATGTTAGAGGCAAAAACCAATCAAGTTGCATATGCAAACGACCTCTGTGTTCCGAGGCAAAGGCCAGTGAGGCTGCATATGCAAATAACCTCTGTGTTGTGACTGGCTATGGGGGGGGAGAGGAAGAGCAAACTGTTTAGAATGTTGGAGGCGAGACTCAAGCAATGCAGCCAGTGAATAGGGACAGATTCTGAGTGACATACCAGGGCGCCAACCAATTCTGGAGTGTGTGGAATGTTCTAGAGAAGTGTCACCACCATTCGGCTTTTATATATAAGGGAGATGGTGGCTAAATTTGGTTGGTTAGCCTATTGTATTAGGAGAGAGAGGGATCATAACTGATTGGTTAAATTGATTTTATCTGATTAGTAATGGAATTTCTAAATATTTTTAATGTTTTAATGTTTTAACATACATTGTCACATAAGGGAATTATTTTACTATTGTTCTGATTGCTGCTATATTAACTGTATTCGCTGTATTATGGTCTTTGACCGCAATAAACTACTACCTACCTACTGGCTAAGGTCTGGCTGCAGACAGCTCTTCCTCTGAGGAATCTGTGCTGTCACTGAGCACAGACTGACTTACAACACTCTACCTGCTCTCCAAGTTGCCTGCACGTTGGCATTGCAGGGAAAGATCCTAGGGTCCAATGTGCAAAAGGGGAAGTAGTCTGTCAGATGCCCCCCCAAGTTAGAGGCATCAAAGTTGCAGTGGACCTCCCTGGGATGGCCCTCTACCTGCCCTTCAAGTTGCCTGCAGATTGGGATTGGGGGAGAGGGAAAAGATCCTATGGTCCAATGGGCAAATGAAGAAGGACACTGTCAAATGCCCCCCCTCCCGCAAGCTAGAGGCATCAAAGTCGTTTCCAGAGCTGCCGAAGAGCTGTAGAAGAACATCCTCCCTGATTGCCTTAACAATTAATGCTGTGACACCAGGTTTTCTGGCCCACAGACTGCCCCATGGACTAAACAGACCTCCTGGAAAAATTCCTGGTCCACGAGCAGTCTGTTGAAAACAGTGAATGCATGGACTGGGCAAATGAACTGCGAACCACTACCCCCGGTCTGTGATGAAATTAGGTCTGTGGTCCAGTTTGTGGCCATCCCTGTGTGCCATTGCATTTGTCCTCTCTGCAGAACATGGGCCACATTTGGCCTCTTGCTGAGTGAACGTACCTGAAAGCATGCCATCTCGCTCCTTGCCTTGGTCTCTTCTGAAAAATGTCTGCTGCCATTCTCCATTGGCAAGGCAGAGAATGCCCAACAGCTGTGTTCCCAAACTGGGGGGGGGGGGACAATGACTGAGTTTTGGAAGCCTAGTGCACAAGAACACTTTCTGGGCAATCCAGTAATGATGCAATGGATGGGAAGGCAGGGAAGGCAGGGGCTGTGTAGTAGACGCCTAGGTGTTTTTTTGTTTAATTCAGCTTGCGTTAACTAGGCACAAGTTTTTCCAGCAAGGCCTTCTGAAGTTATCTTGCATAGGGAGCAGTACGCTGCTGGGCCATGAAATCTCTGCTGTACCTGGGACTCAGGGCCCTTGCCTTCTCTCTTGAAGCATATTCACTTGGAACTAAGCTCCATAGATTCCAGGGCTTGTTCTTGGCGCATGTATTTGTGCCTGTGTGTTCTGAGGAAGTGTGTTGCAGCTTGGGGCTGCCAGTCTGCTATCCACAAAACACACACTGTGGAGAAGTAATATTGAGCAGTTTGGGAGCCAAATAAGATGGTGTCTCTGGCATGCTTTTAGGAGTGGGTTCTACTTAACTTCAGATGGTGCATACTTCAAAGATTTGTGTGCCCAACTGCACTTAGGGAGGTTTTGATGGTGTTTTTATAACATGAATTCTAACCTTTATTTTCGTAACCTTTTGTTTTAACCAGGATGGGAAAAGAAGCTGCAGAATGCTGTTTATAGTGAACTCAGCGTGTGAGTTTGTTTTCTTTTTTGTCTGCATTCTTTCCTGTGATAGATTAAATATTGCTGGTCTTCATATGTGCGTGCAATACTGATGATATCGCTTGATGCTGACTTCAAAGACAGTTAGTCATACTTCTGCTATCGGCAGCCCACTGTAAATTCTTCTTGTCTGTGGAAGAGAACCGCCCATAAGATAAAACATTAACAAAGACAATACTGCCTTCTTGTTTTTCACCTCCTCAAAAATGGAGTTTTCCCAGTGGACATAAGTCTGGTCTTTGATTTGATAGGTTTGGATGAACCCTTGCTGTAACAGTAAAGGTTCCCTTGCTCGAAAGCCAGTCGAATCTGACTCTAGGGTTGTGGTGCCGAAGAGCCAGTGTTGTCTGAAGACATTTCCGTGGTCATGTGGCCGGCATGACTAAACACCAAGGCGCACGGAACGCTATTACCTTCCCACCGAAGTGGTACCTAAGTATATATAAAAAGCCTGAAATGATCTGTCACGACGGGATATACACTCGTCTGCAATGGACAGTACTACTTAATAAGTCTAATAAATTTGTTTTTTGCCCCTTTAGTGCAGAGATAAGCACAGGATTTGAATGGTTCATGTGGGCGTTTCCCAGTCCCGGTAGCCATGGATTATTATTTTATTTTTTTGGCCAGCTATCTGATTGCATTATCTCTGAAAATGATTGCGGTGATGAATAACAATTTGATCGACCTTTGTGATCTCTCTCTCTCTCTCTCTCTCTCTCTCTCTCTCTCAAGGTTCCCTTCCCCGTGCCACCCGTCAGCACCCCCTGAGCACATAAAGGAATCTTTGGCTTACATGAGGAAAGCCCAGGTTGGCTGTGATTAAGTTTGACTATTTGTTATGGCAGTATGTATTGGAGGAAGAGCCCGTTAAGTTTGAGGGTCGATCCGGCACACTATTTGTGCAGTTTTGGTTAGATGTTTTGTCTTCCTACGTCCTTATCTATCCTCTGCTCAGTTGCTTAGACAGTTGAGTCTATGACCAGAGATGTAAAAGGCCTTAACGGTCAACCGAGGATCCCTTCTTTCCCTCCTCTCTTACACTGTGGTTAATGTACATTACTACCATTCGGGAGAGAATATCTTTCTCGTCTTCAGTGCCCATGTAAACCAGTATTCCCTCTAAGCTGAGTTCGTGTGAGCTAGCTCACAGTTTTTTAGCCTCCGGCTTGCACGTTTTCATCTTAGGTCAGGAAGGATGGCTCCAGAGCAAACTGATCAATGCAGTAGCCAAATCGCTCTCTCACGACTTCAATGCCAGTAGCTCACAAAGTAGAATTTTTGCTCACAGGACTCCACAGCTTAGAGGGAGCATTGCCTGTAGCCCCTCCAGCTAGTATGGGAGAAGGGATTCCCGCTGGGGCTTGCCCTGGACACTGGCCTGGAATGCCCTGAGATCAGGAGAAGCTGAAAGGTTTGCAAAGCCTTTCCCAAAGTCATTCTGCTCTGTGGTAGGAAATAGAGGCAAGTGGCAAATCCCTTCTTACCTCCCCCTCCATTATTCGTTTCAGTCAGTGCTGCCATTCATCATTTAAAGTGATTAATCGTTTCCTCTTTGCAGTACCAACATTTGCTGTTTTTTTCTTTATGAGCTGCTTTGGGTCCTGCGATCCCGCCCCCTCAGGAATGAAAGAGAAGGCGTACCATTGCCCCTCAGAGAAAATGAATGAAAGGGCCGCACCAGTCACTAGAAGATTTTTAAAAATGGCCAGGGCTGATGGCACAAAATAAAGTAAATAGAGGCCCGGTCACACGGGCCGGATATCACAGGGGGGAGGCGTGGCTGTTTGCCCCAGAGCTAACTACTGTGCGGCAGCCGGATCAAACGTCCTGCCCAACGTCCCGCCGACATCCCGTGGTTGGGGGGAGGTGCCGATCATACCTCACTCCTGTGGCGCGGCAAAGAAGCGGCACTGCGGGGGTTGGGTTTTTTTTTTAAACCTAAGTGTTCGCATGCGCCGTTGGGTGCTTGTGTGCACCCGTAGAGACTTGACAAAAAAAAACCCTTTTCGCGACGGGTTTCGCCCGCCCACGTTTCGCGACATGGGCGGGCGCCGGATGCCACAAGCTACCACCGGAAACGTGATCAGACGCCCGCCCTTGCCCCACGGTTTCCGAAAACTAGTACCTCGGAGGTACTAGTTTTTTACAGCGCATCTTCAGCGGGAAGCCTCGGGTTAGCCACGGGAGCTCTACGCTTCCCAGATGTTGCGGTGAAAATCCGCCTATCTTCCGTCTCTGTAGTGTGGCTAATGCTCCGTGTGATCGCAGCCATATTTTACTACTCAGTCAAAATCCCTCTGCATTTCACCAACAGGCTTCTTCAGGGGGAACTTGTTAGTCTGGCCGTGTTCCTTCAACAAGACTGCAAGAGCATGCTGCTTTTGGAAACTGTAACCCAGGTGCATCTTTTAGGGCACACCAAATTGCAGGCTCATGGACATATAACCTAATATGAACAAAATATGTACCATGAGATGGCAACAAATATGCACAGACTCTTCTTTAAATGTACTTATAAATAATGTAATGGTGCTCAATAGACTTGTATTACATACAGTCCTTGTTATTTGTATAAATACAAGCACTACAAAAGGCAATATTGTCTACTTACAACAACCCACTGAAACAAACAACAGCATGTTCTATTACACAGTGCAGCATGTGAAAGATTCTGATGGGGTCCCGGTTTACTTTCAGCCCGTTTCTTTGTCTTTATCAAAGAATCCTCACACATAAATTCTACATAGATGGAAGACATCTGAAATTACTTCAGTGGCATATTGCTCCTAATCAGGGGTCGTATGGGGCCAGAGCGCGCCGGGGCACCGCTTCAGCAGCCCAGAAGCGGGCACAAATGGTGGTGGCGGCAAGCCCCGCCTCCAGCTCCCCACCCCCATGCTCCTTCTTTCCAGAGTCGCGCCGTAGCAGCCCCATAGAATAAAATGGAAAGATCGTAGCAGCCCCATAGAATACAATGGAAAGATCGCACCGCAGCGGTGGCACGACTCCATAGACAAGGGGCTTAAACTTTAAATCCGTCTCTCTTCGCTCCCCCCCCCTGCCTTGGCAGGCCAGCTGGGGAAGCAAAAAAGGGGAAGGAGGCATCTTCAAAAGCCTCCCCTTCCCTTCCCCAGCCGGCCTGCCAAGGTGGGCTGGGGGGGGGAAGGGGAGGCTTTTGAAGATGCCTCCCCCCCTTTTTTGCTTCCCCTTCTGACATCACGTCTGGTGATGTCAGGTGGCATGGCATATGCTAATGAGCTATTATGCTAATAGCCTATTAGATATGCTAATGAGCTCCTGCTGCTCTTTTTCTACGAAGTGACCCCTGCTCCTAATATGAATTATGCTCCTAATATGAATATGCCACAGAAGTAATTTCAGAAGGGGGGCTGTTGAGCCGCATAGTGAGTATCTCGACTTCGGAGCAGCAGAAGCCCGGCTTTCCCCCTCTGTCCTTTCGAGAGGCATACAGGAGGACGGCCCTTTAGGCGAACATCTGAAGTTGTGAGGCTTGCAGATTTCTGCCGCTGGACTAGAGCTGGGGGAGGGGGGGCTGCCTGATGCAGGGTGAACAGAGCCAGTTGGGGGTGGGGGGGAAGCTGGGAGGGAGTCATCAGGAAAGAGATGGCAATGTTTAGCTCCCTCTAAGCTGCAGAGTCCTGTGAGCAAAAATTCTACTCTGTGAGCTACTGGCATTAAAGTTGTGAGCGAGCAGTTTTGGCTACTGCATAAATAAGTTTCCTCTTGATACACAAATCTGTGCTCGTGTGCTTCCGGGGCCGAATTGGAAACACAGTCAGAGTCCAACGGGTTAGATGAATATTGGTTTATTGCAATGAAACAGGATCAATAAGAAAACCTCCCTTAGTATAGTAAGACCTCAAAACAGACCCCACAATCCTTGTCGTAGATGTTTTTACTGTGGCAATATGAGCATTCCAGTTCAGATTCTCTCTAAATGTAATTCATAAATAATTAAAGGATCTACACTGATTTATTGAATTGCCAAGTATGCTCCAGGAGGATATTTGAGCCCTTTTTCTAAAGACCATCACTTTGGTTTTTTCAAAGTCAGTATAGATAATCATAACCTCAGAGCAGCTTTCACATCTTTGCGTTTTGAATCAATGCCAATGGCCGTATTAGCTGGCCGCTATAGTAGAACACCTAAGGAACAGCGCTTTTGTATTTGTGACTCTTCTGTTATTGAGGATCTTCCCCATTATATCCTTGAATGCTCAATGTATACCCAACCTAGGTTAAAATTTCTTATCAGACTTAAGCTTTTATTCAGACTCTGAGAAGACTCTGAGAAGATTGTATTTTTGTTAACTGATTCCAATGCCAATATATCCTATAGAATGGCTCTATTTGCCTTGGATGCAAAGAACATACGGGCCAACGCTGTTCTTATGGGAACTAGTTAATATTGATCTTAGTGGGTACGTTTTGATTCAATTAATTGCTTATAACTTCGGTTTTATGGTTTTACTAGCAGTAAAGCCCGTTGTGAAAGCAATACAACGAGATCTAGAAAGAGGCTCTGGGGGAGTGCTCTGGCTTTGGGCAAACAGTGTCAATTTGCTGTGGTGACCTCAGCAGGGTATAATGACAGAGTCCACTGTTTTCTCCAGAGGAACTGATCTCTGCTACCTGAAGAGCAGTTGTAATTGTGAGTAATCTGTAGCCCTCACCTGGAGATTGGCAACAATTGTTACCCAGGACAAAATGGCTGGTTTGGAGGGTGGAGTCTATGGCATTCTACCTGTCTGAGGTCCCACCCCTCTGCAAACCCCACCCTCTCCAGGCTCCACCCCTCAAATCCCCAGGAATTTGTCAGCATGTAGTTGGCAACCCCATCTCCTTCCCAGCTAGCCACCAACCTACCATTATCTGCCCCTTTGACTTCAGCTGACTTCTGCCCTCCCTTCTGCAGAACAGTTGTAATACTGAGTGCTCTCCAGCCCTCACCTGGAGATTGGCAACAATGGTTCCCTATGTGAGACTGACTGGTTTGGAGGGTGGAGTCTATGGCAGTGTACCTGTCTGAGGTCCCACCCCTCCTCAAACCTCACCCTCTTCAGGCTCCATCCCTCAAGTCTCCAGGAATTTCCCATCTGGAGTTGGCAACCCTATCAGGATTGGCCCCAATGTGTTTTCTCCCAAAGGCCAAAGTAGGTGACAGGACCAAGCTTAGTTGCCTACCAACAGGCACTGAGGGGAATGTAGGGTTGCCAGCTCTAAGGAGGGAAATACCTGGAGGTTTGGGGGGTGGATTCTGTAGAGGGCCGGGCAACGGAGGCATCGGCCATGGTCCATAATCCCCCAGGCAGCTTTTAAAACATGATCCTGGGACCTACACACCACCAGACATTCCAACTGCCTTGGGGGGGGGGAGTATGAGGTGTGGAATGGAGTGAAGTCCAATCAGCTTCCATATGCAAAAGACCTTGAAGGTTCCATATGCAACTGACATTCCAACTGCCTTGCGGGGAGGGGGGTGAGTTTGAGGTGTGGAATGCAGTGAAGTCCAATCAGCTTCCATATGCAAAAGACCTTGAAACACTGGGCGGGACTGCACAAAGCAGCCAGTCAACCCAGCCAGCGTCTTCTGACTGACAGTTCAAGCGTCCATACACTAAAGGAGTGCATTTTAGAACTTTGGCACCCACTACTCAATTATATATAAGGAGAGATAATATCTTAGATTTTACTCAATTTTATACCATTATTCATGTTTACAGTATTCCTCTCTGCTGTTATCTTTGGTTTGTAATAGCCTATGGCTAAATACAATAAATTTTAATTCTCTGCAATGAAACAGGAGATACAGGACTGAGTTCCTTAGCACTTCAGCAACGCCAAGCTGTATCCTGCCCCAACCAGGGAGGGCAGAGGGTCTTATACCCCAAATGAGATCACATATAATTTACACATTAAAGAATCTCTAATTGGTACCAGACAGGTAGCATCATTTGACTCTAAATTTTACTATTGGTCCCTCCTTATACTGGTCATGTTTGTCAGTGATTGCATTTGCTTATCTGACTTTAGAACAATGGGAAACACTAGGGAACACTTGGGACCTTTCTGGCCTCAGTGAAGCTAGCCTCCCTCCACCTCGCTTTCGGAGAGCTAGCTGATAAGGGCTGTGATCCACCTAAAACTTAGCTTTTGGCAGGTTTCCCGGTACCAGATGCTCTGTCTTACAAAGGAAATATATTGTTTTGAGAACACTGGAAATCTCTTCACCACATAACTTCCAGTGTTAGGTGTCCTTATAATTTCCAAATACGCATTCCATTCTATTGCATCCTAATTCCATCCACAGAGACCCCTAATAATACTTCTGCTTAATAAAAGTTCTTATACAGAAAAATACAGTCTACTATAGATTTCTTCCATCTGGGCTAAATATATACTATGATTAAACTCTTATGGATATACTATGATTAAACTCTTATGAAGGCACAGTGACAGCTATCAATATCTGTCAAAGGAGATATCAGAAATCACATTAATTTTTCCCTTGTCCTACACTCTGGAGCCATCATTCCGGAGCTAAGACAAAAATGTGTGAGCCGGAGGCTAAAAAACTGTGAGCTAGCTCACACTAACTCAGCGTAGAGGGAACACCACTGGTGTTTCAAAAGCCAGAGCACCCAGATACTGGGCTTGAAGAGGTGGGGGCACAATTTGGGGGTCTGCCTTCCTTCATCCGTGCACTTCTGGAGAGCACCCGTCCGTCCCTTTTTTTCCAAAAGGGGATGGGAGCAAGGGTGCCTCCCTGCAAAATGTTTTATTGTATGGTTAAATATTGTGTATTTTAATGTATTTATGCTTTTATGGAAGCCGCCCTGAGCCCGCTTGCGGGGAGGGCGGGGTATAAGTTTGATAAATAAATAATAAATAAATAAAATAATTGTAAAAACTCAGGAGAACGCCAGGGTGAAATTAACAAGTGTTCTTAACCCTCTGGTCAGCAATTTGACTCCCATTTTACTCAAGAGGAGACGTGGCAGGCTGGAATCTTGAGCAGAAGCCGAAGGGGGTGGGGGAGTAGTCGCTTCACCCCTTCTCATCTGTCTGTACTTCCTTCTGTGTTTCTGGCTCTCACCCACAGGGATTTCATTCCACAGAGCCCGTCTGGTGTAGTGGTTAGAGTGTTGTTGAACTAGGATCTGGAAGACCCAGGTTCGAATTCCCGCTCTGCAGTGGAAACTCACCAGGTGATCTTGGGCCAGTCACTCCTCAGGAAGGAGAGGCTTAGCCGCCTTGGTACCTCCAGTGGGGCAAAAAGGCAGGCTACACATTTCTCGTCAGGACCTTCAGGCACAGTAGAACTTGCGCCTGAAAGGCTGTTACATGCATGTAGTATGACAAATCATGCTCATAGGACAGTGAGGAGCAAACAGAGAAATCTAAATCAACCATGTCACTTCATCCATGTGCCTCTGCTGGACTGGGGGATTTTCAGCCCAACATTTCAAAGGCTGTGTTCTGAGGATGATATGAAGAGGACTCAGTCATGTCGGACTGTGACTCGGGGATGGGGGGGGCTTTTGTTGGGGTGAGCAGCAGTTGCCCTTGGGGAATAGATGAACCATCCAGACAATCTTGCCTGCTGGCCAGTGCAGCAGTCTGTTTCCTGAGCTGACTTTAAACGTGACGCACATTTATCCCTGACTCCCCCCACCCCTTAAAAATGAAACAGTGGCAGAGGGCTGTGATCTTGAGCACGGGGAACTGGGGTGTGGGGGTGCTTGCAAGGGACTGTTGAACCTGTTTTCCCGCTCTCAGTTGCCTTCGCCTAATCGATGACTGAAGGGTGACATGACCGAGGTTTACAAAATTATGCATGGGATAGAGAAGGTAGAGAAGGAAGTACTTTTCTCCCTTTCTTACAGTACAAGAACTCATGGGCACTCCATGAAATTAATGAGCAGTAGGCTTAGATAAAAGGAAGGACTTCTTCACCCCAAGAGTAATTAACATGTGGGATTCACTGCCGCAGGAAGTGGTGGCAGCTACAAGCATAGACAGCTTCAAGAGGGGATTGAATAGACATACGGAGCAGAGGTCCATCAGTGCCTGGGGCAGGGATGATCTGTATTCTTGGTGCTTGGAGGGCAACAGTAGGAGGTTTTCGGGGTTCTGACCCTCCTGGTGGACCTCCTGATGGCACCTAGGTTTTGACCTCCATGTGACACAGTGTTGGACTGGATGGGCCATTGGCCCAGTGTGGCTTCTCTAATATTCCCTCCTTGCAGATGAAAAAGGTATCCATATCTATTTATTTATTTCATTAACACCACACTTTTCTTCCCAATGGGCACCCAAAGCAGCATATGTTGTTCTCCTCTCCTCCATTTTATCCTCACACAACTATCCTGTGAGGTAGGTTAGGCTGAGAATGACTGGCCCGAGGTCACCTGGTGAACTTCCACCACAGAGTGGGAATCTGTTTTCAGTTGGTCTCCAGACTCCACCTGCCCTGCCAGCCTGTTTGAAGTTTCTGACAATTCCCGCCTAGAGCTGAAGATTTTTTCTAGCCATGATGAATGCACTCCCATCAGCTGCTCTGAGGGACCTCTATATGAAGATCGCATTCCAGGGCAGATATCGTGGATGTGGGCAGAGAGAGCTTGAAACGTTGGATCATATAACCTCGTGTTCCCGTTGGTACGCTCTGTATACAGCAAAATGGCTGGATACAACCCTGAGCAATTTAGTATCTGTTGATAGAACTAAGATTGTACCATTTTATTAAAGGATGAGGATCTGAGGACTACTTTAGCCACGGCAAAAGTGAATACGTGGAAGGAAAAGGTGAACTTTTTAATGATGGGTTATAAAAATTTATAGGGTTAATCTCAAATTTAGAAATAAAGTAGAATTTAAAATATATAGCAGTAGAAAAGGGCAAGAGTCCAGTAGCACTTTAAAGACGTACAAAATCTGTGGCCGGGTATGAGCTTTTGAGAGTCACCGGCAGGGGTCATTTCCTGCAGGAACGCACAGGAGCGGAGCTCCGGCAGTAAAGAGCCCAGGGGGTGGGCACATGCAACAAGCCCCACCCCCTGCTCCCGGCAGCCCTCAGTCAGAGCAAGAAGCAGCCAGGTAAGCTGCAGAGCCCCCCCCCCCCCACAGCTCCCCGGTCCAAAACAGTCCAGTGGCACCTTTAAGACCAAGTTTTATTCAGGTACAAGCTCTCCCTCCTCTGTGAGGACAGATCTGCCCGTCCCCCCCCCCAATAGCTAGCAATCCAAAAGAGTCCAGTGGAGCCTGAGTGCTGGGTGTTGCCTTCTGACACACTTCCAGTGATGTCAGGGGGTGTGGCATATGCAAATAAGTTATGCTAATGCGTTATGCTAATGAGCTCCTGCACCTCTTTTTCTACGGAATGACCCCTGGTCACCGCTCACTTCTTCAGGTACCCTCCAGCTGTGACTCACAAAAGCTCCTCCCCGGCCACAGATTTTGTTCGTCTTTAAGGTGCTCCTGGACTCTTGCCCTTTCTTCTGCTCCGGACAGACTAGCACAGCTACCCATCTTAAAATGTATGCTAATATATTGTAATAATAATAATTTAGTGTGTCCTGACTTGAGACCTTAGGTCCGATGAGTCAACCCTAAAAGGAAAGGAGTGGGGATTCGAACCTGGGTCTCCCAGAACCTAGTTCAACAGTACTCTAATCACTATACCAGACGGGCTTTGTGGGATGAAATGCCTCTGGGTGCGAATGAGGGAGAAACAGAAAAGTATGTACAGACAGATGGGAAAGGGCTAAGCAACTACTCTCTCCCCTATAAGGCTTCTGCTCAAGATTTCAGCCCACCATGTCTCCTCTTGAGTAAAATTGGGGGGGGGGGGAGTTGAAGGAAATGTTATATTTTGAGCCGTTGCATAAACTTTTTGAAATGGAGAGCTGCATCCCTGCCAGCCAGGCACGATCCTTCCTAACCTGGACAAATGGCATTGTGTCTTCATCAAATGACTCGGGGCAGGTTCTTTCGAGTTGTGTGGTTTGCTGGTATAATTGGGCAGAAGATAATTTGACGCGCTAACGAGGTGCAGCAAACCCTTTGTGTTTTCCAGGAGAGCAGTTTGGTGATGATTTCTGAGCTGGCGAGGTGTTTGGCAAAATATGGCAGAATCTGTCCGTTTTTAAGGTTCAGCCCCCAAATGTACAAGGTTTCAAATTGCAGAATCATAGAGTTGGAAGGGACCTCCAGGGTCATCTAGTCCAGCCCCTGGCACAATGCAGGGAATTTACACAGCTGCCTCCCCCCCCCCCC
>NW_015162032.1:34962-39132 GCF_001447785.1 Gekko japonicus | reverse complement strand
GCAACCCTTCCTGCCCTCCCTCTCATGATCTGCCCAAGTTAACAAAATCAGCACTGCTATCAGATAGCCATGTAGCCTGTGTTTAAAAACCTCCAAAGAAGGAGAGCCCACCACCTCCCAAGGAAGCCAGTTCCACTGAGGAGCCGCTCTAACTGTCAGGAAGTTCTTCCTCATATTTAGCCGAAAACTCTTCTGGTTTAATTTCAACCCATTGGTTCTGGTCCAATCTTCTGGGGCAACAGAAAACAACTCTGCACCCTCCTCTCTATGACAGCCCTTCAAGTACTTGTCATATTACCTCTCAGTAGTCTCCTCTCCAGGCTAAACATACCCAGCTCCTTCAGCCTTTTCTCATAGGACCTGGTCTCCAGACACCTCACCATCTTCTTTGCCCTCCTCTGGACACATTCCATCTTGTCTATATCCTCCTTAAATTGTGGTGCCCAAAACTGAACACAAATCCTAAGAGAAAGATGAAAAGGTTGTAAGTTAATGTCATCTGTTGCAGGGAAACTGGGAAAAACGCATTCTGAAGAGTCTAAATAGCATGTGCACAGAACTTGGCATTCCATTAGCACAGAAGGTACGTTAATGGACTCTTTTTCCAGAGAATGTAATACTTAGTCAAGACATAACCATATTTTAAAATGGGGGAGTGTTTTAAAAGACATATACAGCATGTTACTAAACACTATCGGGTATTGGTTTGTTGAACTATGGACCTTGTTTTTATGGTTCTCAGAGATCCATAAATGAGCAGAAGGAACTTCTAAGTAAATGGAACGAAATGGGAACAGATGAGCCAGGTATGTGAATCTTTGCTTTATGAAATATAAATTCATATCAGTATTTATAACAATGCAGTGTATATATGGCTAAACATATTAAAAGCTAAAAGTTTCCCTTGCTCAAAAGCTAGTCGAATCCGACTCTAGGAGGCAGTGCTCATCTCCGTTTACAAGCCGAAGAGCCAGCGCTGTCTGAAGACATTTCCGTGGTCATGTGGCCAGTATGACTAAACGCTGGGGCACACAGAATGCTGTTACCTTCCCACCAAAGTGGTACCTATTTATCTACTTGCAGTTGCTTGCTTTCAAACTGCTAGGTTGGCAGGTTCTGGGGCCAGAGATGGGAGCTCACTGCATCACGCGGCACTAGGGTCTCGAACTGCCAAGCCACAGACCTTCTGGTCTGCAGCTTCAGTGTCTTAACCTCTGAGCCACCGCAGCCCCGGGTAAGCATATAGCAGGTTATAATCTGAAGTTGAATCCCAACAAGATGTAGGTCTACTGGCCGGGTTGAAGGACTATCCCAGGCACTGAGGTGTCTCCTATTCTGAATGAGGTTGCAGTCCCTCTAAGGACGCTGATTCAAAGCTCTGAGATTTAGTTGGATAAACTGGAAGTAGTGCGGTTGCCAGATAGACAGACAGACAGACAGACAGATTACTGCTGCCCTGGAAGAATATCCAGAAACTACAATAGCTGCAGAATGTTGTGCCAAGAATACTGCGTGGATGGAGGGGTAGGGACTATATCACTTCAGTCTTGTTCTATCTACACTGGCTCCCAATTTGCTTCTGGGCCCAATTCACTGTGCCGGTCTTGACCTTTAAAACTGGCCTTGGGGCCAGCACACATTAAGAACCACTCACTCCCACATGAACCTGCCTGACTGCCCCAGTCCTTTTCGGAGGGCCTCCTTCGGGTGCCCCCAATGTCTGCGGCTACACAGGTAGTGAAGGGCCTTCTCGGTTGTGGTGCCAAAACTGTGAAACTCCAGGTAGATTCATCTGTTCCACTCTATATGTTCTGCCAGTGAATGAACACCTTTTTGTTTCATTTGGTGTTCCCTTACTGACCCTCCTTGCTTTGTTTATAATTGTTCATTCATATATATAATTCTGCTTTCGAGTGGCAACATTCCATACACTCCCAAATCAGTTGGCTGCCTGATCTGTCACTCAGAAGGTGTGCCAATTTCCTGACTGTGTTGGGTGGCCATGATACAGCAGCCTTATTGAAGCAAAGCTGGTCAGTCCCTAGTTGAGACACTTTGGCACCCTGAGTGGGATCCAGTGATCCCTTAGCAGAAGGCTCTGTTGATTGTGTATCTTCTCTGCTTTCTCCTTTCCCTAGAAGTCCCTTTGACCCCAGGAAAGTTGATATCTGGGGTCGCAGGACCCATGTGGAGTAATAGCTGTGCAGGTTGGTGAGCTGTCGTCTGGGGGGGAGGAGTCAATCATCCTTCCTTCCTCATTGGATAGAAGATGGAGGAGGGAGCATTTCGCCCCCTCTCCTCTCCTTACCACCGGCCACTGGCATGTGTCTGTTACCCCATGGGGTATCCTCGACTTTGCTAGGGTTGGAAGCTGGAAGAGACTTCTGAGAAGGTGGGAAAGCAGGGAAGATCTGTGATCCTTGCATGAGCTGATTGCTGGATCCAGTGCCCCTGTGTGCCCTCTTGAGTTCACTGTTCTCCTGTCATGGAATACATAAACTAAGCAAACTTTCTACTTCATTATCGGCATAAGTGGAACCTTAGAGAGTGAGACAGACAGGACCTGTTTCCAAGGAGATGGCAACTGAGAATGGATAGGAAAATAACCAGCAGGAGGAGGGAGGTTTGTGGGCATACGCTGTTGTTGATATTCCAGTTTTTGAAAAACAACCCTTGATTAACTCACAGTCTGAAAATAAATCTTCAACTTGTAGACCGCTTACACTTTTAAGTAATAATAACGATGACGTTGTACTTTTACTGGATATTATCTGTGCTTTCAGTGCAGCAATGTGGCTGTGCCGAGGGGAGAAAGGATGTGAATCTTTGCTAGTTAGAAATGTTTGCGTGACGTAGTTTGTGTTAATCCCGCACCTTCTGATTTATCGAACAGGTAGCGGGCATATCAGCTTGATAACTGATAGCAAAATTGCTACATAGCCTTTTAATGGAGTTCGGTAGCAGTTGGATTATGTATTTGGAAACTCTGGATATTAACAGCGCCAGCCAAAGCAGAGTCACATTTTTCTGAGCCCATAAAAGTCAGCGGGTTTAGAAGAGTGTAACTTTGATTTTTTGTGAATATATTTTCCCCCATCTGGGACCATCTCCGTTGCTCTTGATGTTCCCTCTAAACTGTGGAGTCTTGTGAGCAAAAATTCTACTTTGTGAGCTGCTGGCATTAAAGTTGTGAGCGAGCGATTTGGCTACTGCATAAATGAGTTTGCTCTGGAGCCCTCCTTCCTGAGCTGAGACAGAACTCTGTGAGCCGGAGGCTAAAAAGCTGTGAGCTAGTGCACTCTAACTCAGCTTAGAGGGAACACTGGTTGTGACTGCAGATTTTAAGGACACATTCTACTGTGTTGTGGGGAATACAGGGCAAGGTGAACGAAAGAGTTCTCTTAGCGCTAGCTTCGTGGTACAAAATAGTTGAAAATCATTTTTCTCCGGACCGGCTGGATAAATATGATGACTCGTAATTACAGCCAGTAGAATGTGCAGATGGAATAGTGCGAGCGGGAAACAATTGGTAAATATTTTAATTAAATAAATTACAGCCAGTAGAATATGCAGAGGGAGTAGGGCGAGTGGGAAACAATTGGTAAATATTTTAATTAAATAAATTACAGCCAGTAGAATGTGCAGAGGGAGTAGGGCGAGCGGGAAACGATCTGTTAATGTTTTAATTAAATAACTGTATATCTCTCGTTGATTTCAGACCTAAGCCTATTCCGACCTGTTTATGCACCTAAAGATTTTCTTGAGGTAATTTTTGAATGCCTAGTTAGATTTTCAGTTGCATGCTTTAAAAGGTAGGTTAAAAATTTGATTGGAAATGACGGCTGAAATGAGTGAAATTGTCTCCAATATGCAAAAATTGTCTCACAACTAGAGCCAGTTTGATGTAGTGGTTAAGTGTGTGGACTCTAACCTGGGAGAGCCGGGTTTGATTTCCCACTTGCAGCTGCTGGATGACCTTGGGCAAGCCATAGTTCTGTCAGAGTTGTTCTCTCAAGGACAGTGCTCTCATCTCTCTCTCAGCCCTACCTACCTCACAGAGTGTCTGTTGTGGGGAGGGGAAGGGATGGGCATTTGTAAGTCACTCTGAGACTCCAAGTGAAGGGTGGGGTGTAAATCCAATCTCCTCCTCCTCCTCCTCCTCCTCCTCCT
>NW_015162032.1:3463-34935 GCF_001447785.1 Gekko japonicus | reverse complement strand
TGTCACGCTGAGACTGCAGGTGGAGGGGGGGGTGTAAATCCAATCTCCTCCTCCTCCTCCTCCTCCTCCTCCTCCTCCTTCTTCTTGGAAGGTTCCCCAAGTTTTAAAGGCATTTGTATTTTGCATGAACGTATTCTCCTTGGCCAAATCATTACGGTGTGATACCCTCCACTTTAAACCATCCATTCTACCTTACAGCATCCGTGGATAAAGTCTGCAGTCAAATGTAGCGTAGGACACAAAGCACAGACAAAGCTTCATAAGCTCCACTGTTGTGTTATCCCTTCAAAATGAAATGCTGTGTATGATGACCTAATTTGCTGGAACTCCATGTTCTGAATAATTGCTAATGAGGTCATTTTGATCGTCTGCTTCACAATTTTTGATCTCTGCACAGGAAGGGGGCACAGAACTAGTGTAACAGAACGGTACAGAAGTGGTGTAGTTTGCTGCTCACAGGAGAGGGAGGAGCAGCCGTTTCCTCTCCTCCTGCCGAGGGCCTGTGTGACGACCCCTTTACTGGGGAGGTCTGGTTTCCCTTTAAAAGTGTACTTTATGTTTTTCTCTACTGGGTAATCCGGCTGCCACCAGGAAATTTAAGGCTTTCCAAACCTTTATAATATAATATTCATCACTGGGTAGGTATATCGAGGGTTTAAGCTTTCGAGGAACTATGTGGTCTGAGGAAGGATTCTTTCCAGAGCTGGTATACTTGAATGAAATAGGATTTATTTAAAGAACACATAAATACGAGGGTAGAACCATGTAACTAGTAAAGTAGGTATAACACACAGTCTGCTCCCTACTGACAGGGATTTTTCCTTAGGTAACTTTGTAACACTTTTTCCTTCAGGCCATATATGGTTACTGTTTCTTTATATTTCAACTTTTCATAACACACACAAGAAGGTCTCTCCTTCAGACCCCAGAACTAAACTCATCCCACACAGGGATGGGTCTCTTCTCATACACAGAACTGCTGTTTCTCTCACAGAACTCAGAACTTGACTGATCTTCATCAACTGTCACATCTAACTGACCCTCTTGATAGACATTCAAATCACACAGCATCCATTCCAAAACCCCTCCCCCTCTCTGTCACTCACCAATCATATCACTTGCCTGATTTCAGCACTCTAGATTATCATCACAGCCATGCAAACAAACTTTTAAACACACACACACACAGTTAAACATGAAATCATTACAGCCTGATTCTCATTGAGAGAGTAAGTTTGTCTGGACTGTACTATTCAGGCTGCCGATGGAAGCTCACACAATTGAATGTTCTAAGTAAAAACATCACCTGTATATAAAAAACTAGATCTTAGGTAGAAGGCTAGGTTGGAACCAATGTTCTCTCTAAGCTGAGTTAGTGTGAGCTAGCTCACAGTTTTTTAGCCTCCGGCTCACCCATTTTTGTCTTAGCTTGGGAAGGAGGGCTCCAGAGCAAACTAATTTATGCAGCAGCCAAACCGCTCACTCACAGCTTTAATGCCAGGAGCTCACAAAGTAGGATTTTTGCTCACAAGACTCCACGGCTTAGAGGGAGCATTGGTTGGAACCCTTCTCACGAGTTTCTCTGGGCAGAGAGAGGTGTTTCAGTGGAGGGGTAAGAGGAGGGCAGTGTTCCCTCTAAGCTGAATTAGTGTGAGCTAGCTCACAGTTTTTTAGCCTCCAGCTCACCCATTTTTGTTTTAGCTCAGGAAGGACGGCTCCAGAGCAAACTAATTCATGCAGCAGCCAAATTGCTTGCTCACAACTTTAATGCCAGTAGCTCACAAAGTAGAGTTATTGCTCATAAGACTCCACAGCTTAGAGGGAGCATTGGAGGAGGATTATGCGTGAGCTTCCTTTTGCAGTCTGAAGCAGTTCAGTGCCAGCATGGAATTATTGCCTTCAGTAGAGCTAGTCTGGAGTCAGAAAGGTCGCTATGGATTAGTTCTCTGCACATCGAAGAACCAAAAGACACAGAGGTGCAGCCCTGCTAAAGGTGATAGTTCTGTTTCTAAACAGCAAAAAGGAGCAGAAATGCATCTGTCTCTATAAAACCAATGAAGAGGCAACTGGGTGAGGTTTATGGGGTCAGCAAGAAGTGCCATGGCGTTGTCGCTTTCTGGCTAGAAAGAATACAGCTGGTTTCCTCCTCACATTCAAACTAGAGAGGGAATGGATGCACTTCTGCGGTGCGTTTTGCGGCTATGGACGAACTAGTTACCAGTACTGAGTGTCTTGCCACAGGCATTTGAAAGGAGCAGAAAGAGAGGCTGGTTGAGCATTGTCATTTCCTACATACGAATTTTTAGACACAGCTTTGGAATGGTTTCGTCTGCAACCCGCGAGCTCCAAGGGTCTCGTTCCCTGCCCGGCCAACTTTATGACCAGTTTGAATAGGGCTTCCTGAGCCGGTAACGTCAGATTCCTGCAGCATTCAGTTCCCAACAACTCTCTTGCCAAGAAGTAAAGTTTATTGAGACATTGAAGCATGCAGATCATCTTGACACATCCCGTGTTAGAACTGGCAATAAGCACGCGAAGCAAGCAGAAATGCATAATTCAAGAGGGTCCCCTGATGGCCCGGAGCCAATCACGGAACAGGTAGGAGCCTGCCACAGCTAACGGGTCCAGTTTCCCAGGAGAAAGCTGGTGCTAGACACCAAGGCCAAACGCTCATGTTACAGAGATAAAGAAACACTGAAGGCACAGAGAAAAGAAACCTACAATTCCAGAGGCCCCCCCCCCGCACTCCACGGCAGCTGGAGCCCTCGCTGACAGGTAACTCCCAGGCCAGGCAGTTCGCACTGCTCTGCCAAGCTACGTCAGCAGCACTAGAGGGAAGGTGGTGGCACTTCAGCACCATGCAGCCGTCCCTCTCAGGCTCAGCCCGTATAAACTCTTGTCGTTGAGGATGTTGAGCAGACTCCCTCTGCTTTGTCGTGATTTAAGATTTGTGTTCTGTGCCTTTACTTCCACGTTTCACTCCAGTGATCTCTGGTTAAATTTCACTTCACTTAGAGCAGCAGAACACAAAGAATAGGGACAGAACACTCCCTGTTCTCCCCATGCCTGTGGTACCTCTAGAGCAGGGGTGTCAAACATGCGGCCCGGGGGCTGGACCAGGGGGGGGGGCCCGGAGGGCTTCTCTCAGGTCCACAGTGGAACTGGCCATCTTCTGCTTCTTTTTCCAGTTCTGCTGCTGCTGCGTCATCGTTGGTTTGCAGCTTACAGATACACACTTGAACAGCATACTCAAGATTGCAGCATTTATATGCTGATGATTTAACATTATACGTTTCCGAACCATCAAGATCTATCCAGGCTATCCTCCTCATGTTACAGAACTTTGGAATAATCTCGGGTCTACAAATAAATTACAGCAAATCTGAAGTGTACCCTATTTACATTAAGCAAGAGACGGCAGAATTGCTGCATAAACTTTGTCCTTTTAGCTGGGTTCAGGGAACATGGAGACATCTAGGTGTTATGATACCGATTAACTTAAAAGACCTGTTTAAATCCAATTACAATGCTCTTCATCTAAGAAATAAAACTGACTTCACTAACTGGGACTCGCTTAAGCTGACCTTACCGGACAGGCTATATCTGATTAAGAGCTTCATATTTCCAACATTCCTCTTCAGAGCACTACCGATTTTCATCGCTAAAAAAGATCTACAAATTTGGCAAAAGTCCTTAACAAACTTTCTATGGGAGGGGAAAAAATCTAGGATAAATTGTAACTTATTGCACAGACCTGCAAAACTAGGAGGCCTAGATCTTCCCTTATTACAAGCTGCAATTTTATCACAGGTGATCCAAATGCAATACGAGGATGATCAGCAGCACTGGGGAAAAATCGAATTAGTATACACTGCTCCATTCACTCTTCAAGAAATTGCCTGGATTAAACCTACTGCCAGACCAAGATCGATCAAAGAAAATTTTTTATTGTCAACAGCAATTGCTACTTGGGATAAGATCAAGCACCTCCTGCCTCAAGGGATCTCTCAACTGTCCACATTTACTGGCCAAGGCTGGTTTCAACAAGACCTAATTTCACACGCTTTTGAGGACTGGAGGGAAGCAGGATTTGGATGCCTACATGACTTAATAGACAAAGGAACAATTCGGGACAAGCAATTTTTTGACCAGAAAATGGGGAAGCAAACCCCTTGGTTTCAGTATCTACAGTTAAAACACCCCACTGACCACCTTGCGGAACGGCACATTTGGTAGGGAATTAACAAACCTAGAAAAAATCATTAAACAATATCCCAATTCCCCAGAAGACACGGTGTCTAAAATATACCGTACGATAATCTTGGAAGCGAATCATCCGAAATTCAAATTCCAACATCGTTGGGAAGAAGAGCTGTCGGTACAATGGAATGAAGCAGATTGGGAAAGTGTGTGGTCCTCCCCAGCCAATTGCTCCACCATTTTCAATGTCCGACTACAGTTTTTTAAAATTCAGTTGCGATGGTATATAACCCCTCAACAGTTACATAAAATAAACGTGAATAACAGCCCGCAATGCTGGAAAGGCTGTGGGCAGGTTGGCACCTACCTACATTGCTGGTGGGAATGCGCGAGAATCGGCAAATTTTGGGAGGAGATTAGAAAACAGATTTATGATATTTCTTCGCAAAACCTCAATTTCAAGCCTGAATTTTTTTTATTAAACCACTGGAATACCGAAATAGATAATAGAAACAAAGAAATAATCTCATTACTCCTCGCTTCAGCTCGTCTTACAATAGCGTCTTGTTGGAAATCTTCTTTACCGCCAACACTAGCCGTTTGGCATGAAAAAGTTTGGGAACAATTTGTGATGGCAAAAATCACAGAGAAAATGCATAGGTCGCAGGTATCTCAGACATCCAATCACAAATTTGAGTCAATCTGGTTCCAAATATTCTCTTATCTCACTGTGCACGATATTCTACCTGCAAACTTACATTATCACAAATGGCTAACGTTATGAAACAGTATTACCAAGGTTTGTCGAGTAGAGACGATATGTGTAATCCTTACCCCTTAACTCTGTGGACTAATACACTTATGTCTATATAGAAGGCCCTTCTGTTAAAATGTTACGATTTGCAATATTTATTGACGTAGTTTATGATTGTTATTGAGTTGCATCATCTCATGATGATGTATCTTTGTTATTGGCGATAGTTGGCTTAATCTGTTTTGGAAATAATAATAATAATAATTTAAAAAAAAGATTGCAGCAGTGCAGACATTTTGATGCAGTAATCCAGAGCAAGAGGCGTCAGTTATCAGACACTGTGAAATAAGCAAACTATTGCAAGGGTGCTGATGTTTTAAGCATGTTTTTATTTTAAGTTAAAAAAAAACCTTTGTGTTTGTGTCCTTTATAAAGTTTATATCTCCGCTACCTGGCATCACATTTTATGACACACATGGCCCAGCCCAACAAGGTCTCATTCATGTCAGATCTGGCCCTCATAACAAATGAGTTTGACACCCCTGCTCTAGAGACTGGGAATTTTCTGGCCTGGGTGCCACAAAAGTTGCCTACGGGTGTGCATCTGTGATCCCAGGAAAAGCACACCCACATGTTGGAGTATAAGCAGAGAACAAAGCCAGAAGCCCCTTTGAAACTTGCCTTGGGTGCTTTATTTTTTTGCCGCCAAGTCACAGCCGACTTAACGGTGACCCCAAGAGACATTCAGAGGTGGTTTCCCCTGATATTTGTGGTCCCTCTTCATTGGAGAAAGAAAGGGGGAAATCACCCCTAAGAAGCGATTTGGTGTAGTGGTTAAGTGCGCGGACTCTAATCTGGGAGAACCGGGTTTGATTCCCCACTCCTCCACTTGCACCTGCTGGATGACCTTGGGCAAGCCGTAGCTCTGATAAGAGCTGTTCTTGAAAAAAGAGCAGTTTCTGTCAAGAGCTCTCTCAGCCCCACCCACCTCACAGGGTGTCTGTTGTGGGGAGGGGAAGGGAAAGGAGTTTGTAAGCCGCTCGGAGACTCCCTTGGGTAGTCAAGGGCGGGGTATAAATCCAATCTCTTCCTCTTCTTCTTCTTCTTCTCTTTTGGACTGCTCATCAGATCTCCCATATATCGGGTTTTGATCCGAAGAGCAACCCAGGAGGGTGGGGAATGGCGAAGATCTGATTGCAAAACCCTATTTTATAATTTCACTTTCATCCCAAACTGCCTCACCAAGCATCTGCATGGTGCCAGCGTGGTACGGTGGTTAAGAGCGGTGGACTAATCCGAAGAACCGGGTTTGATTCCTCACTCCGCCTCCATATAAAGCCTGCCGGGTGACCTTGGGCCAGTCACAGTTCTTTCAGAACTCTCTCAGCACCACCTATCTCCTCACGAGGGGCCTGTTGTGGGGAGAGGAAAGGAAGGCGATTGTAAGCTACTTGGAGACTCCTTGGAGTAGAGAAAAGTTGTGTATAAAAACCAACTCTTCTTCTTCCATCTTATTATACTGAATCTGGTCCATAGTAGAAGTATTGTTTTCATTAGAGGAGAGCTTTGCTGTAGAAACTGAGGATTGCTATTCCTTTATCCTTTTCTCAGTGAGTTATGTGAAAAGTAACTTCTGCTAACTTTATGAGTTGCGTTTTAGTCTCCAGTTTTCACACATTTCCTAAAACTATAAACATGTATATTGTGTTCATTTAGGGGATTTTTCTGCTACCTCAGAGTCCCACTCGAGGCAGATTATGATTATGTCTTTATACAATAAAATATTAATGTTGTTCTCAGTAATGGGTTTTCTGAACCAGAGCATTCATGCATTGGGCTTGAGGACAGTATTAAATATTGACGGCTACTGAGATGTGGTATTTCGTTAAGGAAGTAAAATGTCAGAAGCGAAAGCTGTCCTGGGCGTTGCACAATAGCTGAAAAGATTTGACGTCTTTGTCCATGAGAGTAATACAAATGTTTAAAAAAAGGCATGGAATTGTAAGGAATAGTAAGTTTAATGCCTAGCTGAGAGAAAGCTGCGACGATGGTGGACAGTGCTGCCAAGTCACATCAGAAAACCCCTGTGGGAGTAGGATCCCACATTTCTTTCACATCTCCAGCAATTCCCTGATGCGTTCTTGTAACATTGTAATGCTTTATCCGGTGTCCAATGCCATCTATGGAACATTTTAAAGATGTTTTCTTTATAGGATATGGCTCTTAGTAATTTTGTTGAGTTCCACATTTTTACCCATTTTTCTAGCGTTATGTTATTTCCTACATCTTTTGACCATGTCTTCATCGATGGTTTTATTTTTTCTGTTTGCGTTTCCTCCTCTAGTAAATAACTGTATATTTTTTGTATCATTTTATCTGCTGAGGACAGCCAGATCTTATCCAAATTTGTATTTATTTTCAGAAATCCTCTTGTTTTGTCTTTGGCAAATCTTGATTTTAATTGCATTTTCTCCCAGATAGTGAGGTTAACTTATTAAAGAAATAGTAGAAATAGACTTACCATTAAATCCAGAGATATATTTACTAAACATGTTGCCTGACAAAATAAACCATAATGATGCACGTTTGACTCTTTATATCCTCACAAGTGCAAGAATAGCTATAGCAAAATGCTGGAAATCAGACAAACTGCCTGATAGAGAAGAATTAATTATAAAGTTCATGGACATAAAAGAAATGGATAAAATAAATACATTACTGGCGGGAAAAGTGGATAGTGTGTTTAAGAAAAGGTGGCAGAAACTAGATAGATGGTTTGAAAGACAAGGATAAGATACTCCAAAATTGTTGTAACCTAAACAAATCTATTGTGTATATGTTGTATAAAAATCAAAATAAACAAAAAAAAGAAAGAAAACCCCTGTGGGGTTTTCGAGGCAAGAGACGTTCAGAGGTGGCTTGCGATTGCCTGCCTATGCACAGCAACCCTGGACTTCCTCGGAGGTCTCCCATCCAAATACTATCCAGGGCCAGCCCTGCTTAGCTTCCAAGATCTGATGAGATCGGGCTAGCCTGGGCCATCCAGGCCAGAACCGGAGGGAAAATACTTGTGTGGTAAATGACTGCTCAACTATAGTAGAAGAAGAAGGAGAAGAGATTGGATTTATACCCCGCCCTTCACTACCCAAAGGTGTCTCAAAGCGGCTTACAAGCTCCTTTCCCTTCCCCTCCCCACAACAGACACCCTGTGAGGTAGGCGGGGCTGAGAGAGCTCTTGACAGAAACTGCTCTTTTTCAAGGACAGCTCTTATCAGGACTACGGCTTGCCCAAGGTCATCCAGCAGGTGCAAGTGGAGGAGTGGGGGAATCAAACCCAGTTCTCCCAGGTTAGAGTCCGCGCACTTAACCACCACACCAAACTGGTGACCTGAGGCTCTTTTGCGTGGTGTTCCCTAAGTAAAAGACTTACTCACCGTCCGAAGAAGTGCACACACGGTGATCAACATTTCTTGTTTTTTCAGAGTTTCTTCCCTTTCCACCCTGATTTTTTGCCTGTTGAGAAAATATTCGCTTTGCAGAAGACTCTTATGTCGCTTTCACCAGTGAGCAATCCATATAGTCATTTATTAAAGCATTTATGCCCCATTTTTTTCCTTTTGACTCAAGGCAGCTTACAAAAAAACAGTGAACACATTAAAAATCAAAGGTAATAGAGTTGGGCCTTCTCAGTGCTCGCTCCACACTGGTGGAACGAGCTCCCGGAAGACATCAGGGCCCTGCGGGACTTTTTACAGTTCCGCAGGGCCTGTAAAACGGAGTTCTTCCGCCAGGCCTTTGATTAGGAGCCGCCACTGATGATTGAGCTATTAAAAAACGAACTGTTACAGCCCTCATGTTAATGACATTAAGAACAACTCGGATACCGGCTTAGCTATATTGGATCATCTTACAGCAATAGCCATCTGCACTTGACTGCACTTTTATATATATCATTGTTGTGAAATGTTATAGTAATTTATAGTATTGCGCTTTGGCATCTGTGTTTTATTGTATTTTAACTGTTGTACGCCGCCTTGAGCCTGCCTGTGCAGGCAAGGCGGGATATAAATCAAAATTAATAATGCATAATAATAAATAAGTAATAAGAGGCCCTGACTGCCCCCCCCATCCACGTGGTGCCCAGGCCAGACTGTTGGAATGACTTTCAACACATTGCAAATAAGCCCACTGCAGGTACGCATTCAGTGGAGGAGTCAGGAATACTGGTAAACCTTTTGTTGTTATCTCTAAGAAATGCTTTTATCCAGGGGTCATTTTGTAGAAAAAGAGGTGCAGGAGCTCATTAGCATAACTTATTTGCATATGCCATACCCCCTGACATCACCGGACGTGTGTCAGAAGGCAACACCCACCACTCAGGCTCCACTGGACTGTTTTGGATTGCTAGCTATTGGGAGTGGGGGACATGCAGATCTGTCCTCGCAGAGGAGGGAGAGGTTGTACCTGAATAAAACTTAGTCTCAAAGGTGCCACTGGACTGTTTTGGACCGGGGGGCTGGGGGGCGCTCTGCAACTTACCTGGCTGCTTCTTGCTCTGACTGAGGGCTGCTGGGAGCAGAGGGTGGGGCTTGTTGCATGTGCCCGCCCCCTTGGCTCTTTACTGCCGGAGCTCTGCTCCTGTGCGCTCCTGCAGGAAATGACCCCTGCTTTTATCGATTGACACTCCGCGTTTCCAACCACTGTCGTACTGAGCAAAATTGCACCAGTCTGCAGAACTGATCAAGGGCTTTGGACCATGGAAGTCAGGGTGGTTTCTCATTTCCCAAGAACATTGCTGTGTCTGCACACACCTTAAATTAGTTTGCCTAGAAGAAAACGGGCAAAGACAGCACTTGGATCAGAGTCTGCAGAGGTAAATCTGCTGTGCTGTGTATAAAAAATTTCCCTAGGTAGATAAATCATTTCCAGGTTGCAAATGCCAACATTTTTGGTTGGCTTAATCTGCATATGTTAATGCGAGTTATAGTGTGTCAATGCAAATGCAGCTAGATGCTTTGCTTTATAAGACCTGTCTCTTAAACGTTCAATGTTCATGGGTTTCTTACTTGTACTGATGGCTTAAACAATAATGCAGCCGTAACATTTATCTGCAATTAAAGCTAATTAAATGTGTCTTAATTTAACCTTATGAAGACACTTAGCATAAGTAAACAGTGTTTTTATTATGTCTCTTGTGTTTTCTGTTGTTAGTTCCCCCCATCACTTGTCATTCCTTGAATGTTAACTATTTAATGTTTTGCCTGCTTGTATTCAGTTCAGAGTCTCATAGAAATTCAGAGGAATGCTTCTTGGATATGCTGAAGTGTTTATAGGAAAGAGGAGGCATGGTGAAGGATTTGCAATAGACTGTTCTTACAGGGCATAAGACCGAGAGATAGTGTGAGAGCCAAGCTCCCCGGAATCATAGAACCATATCCAAGTGATTGGCGGTTGTCGAAGTTTGATACACAAGCCTTGGTGAGATTGAGCGCTGGGGTCTGTGTGTCAGACTACCAAACAGTTAGTTTAGACAGCGGATGCTTTCTAAGGGACAGTCTCTTGAGTGAAGGAATTTAATTTTCCTGAAGAGTGATCCCTACTTGACTAAGGATTGGCTTCGTGTAGAGCTATGGTGCTGCCCCATTTGGAAAACTGCGGGAAGTTCTGGCTGCTGTGTCTCAAAAAGGATATTGCAGAGCTGGAAAAATGAGGAAAGGTTGAAGAATCTTGGACTTTTCTGTTTAGGAAAAAAGGTGACAAGGATGGGAAGTATGAGACAGGTTTACAATGTTATGAATGGGGTGGAGAAAGTAGCTTTATATATATATGTAAATATATAAAGCTTTGTTGCAAAAGAACAATTCTTTACAACTTAAAATCAAGAGAATATAACAAAGAATCAAACACTATAACATTATAACTTTAAAACACAAACAGTGGTCACATACTGACCAGAAATGAGAAAAAAAAGTTAAACAAGTGCAGTATACATTAATGTGTAGATATGCAGATATGCAGACGATACCACTCTAATGGGAGAAAGTGAAGAGGACCTAATGAGCTTCTTGCTCAGAGTGAAAGAGGAGAGCGCAAAAGTGGGCTTGAAGCTCAACATAAAAAAACCCCCTAAGATCATGGCATCTGGCCCCATTACTCCTTGGCAAATAGAAGGGGAAATCATGGAAGCAGTGACAGAATTCACGATCACTGCTGACGGTGACTGCAGCCATGAAATTAAAAGATGCCTGCTCCTTGGGAGGAAAGCGATGGCAAACCTAGACAGCATGATAAAAAGTAGAGACATCACCCTACCAACAAAAGTCCGTATGGTCAAAGCGATGGTATTCCCAGCAGTACTGTATGGCTACGAGAGTTGGACTATAAGGAAGGCCGAGCGCCGAAGAATAGATTCTTTTGAATTATGGTGCTGGAGAAGACTCTTGAGAGTCCCCTGGACTGCAAGGAGATCGAATCAGTCAATCCTAAATGAAATCAATCCTGACTGTTCCCTGGAAGGCCAAATACTAAAGCTGAAGCTCAAATACTTTGGCCACCAAATGAGAAGGGAGCACTCACTGGAGAAGACCCTGATGCTGGGAAAGATTGAAGATCAAAGAAGAAGGAGACGGCAAAGGATGAGATGGTCAGACAGTGTCATCGATGCAACGAACATGAAATTGAGCAAACTCCGGAGCACGGCGGAAGACAGGAGGGCCTGGCGTGATGTGGTCCATAGGGTCGTGAAGGGTCAGACTCGTCTGTGCGACTGAACAACAATGACAACATAGAGATACTTGATAAAGTTGATGGGCAGAAGGTTCAGGATAATAATAATAATAATAATAATAATAATAATAATAATAATAATAATAATACTTTCCATTTATTAATCGCTTTCCCCAGTGGGCTCAAAGCGATGTACAGTTACTCAAATACAGACAAAGGACTAAC
Organism: Gekko japonicus; assembly: GCF_001447785.1. Classification (NCBI taxonomy): domain Eukaryota; kingdom Metazoa; phylum Chordata; class Lepidosauria; order Squamata; family Gekkonidae; genus Gekko; species Gekko japonicus. Next base: position 23,030 of record NW_015162032.1, on the reverse strand, counting down.
AATGTTTGTAGGGGATAGGGAAGACAACATATATATTCATTTTAACTGCACACGCCGATACTGCCCGGTGTAGAACTTCTTGGCTGGCTTCGTCGTTTTCCGGCACGGCTGCTTGCTGCTCATCAGCCAAGGCTACAGGTGGTTCACATTTGGAGGCTTTTTGCTTAGTCTATAATGAACAGTAGTGTGAGAATAGAAGAATTGTTTAATCAGCTATAACCGTTGCTTTCTCAAGGTTTGAGAGCGAGATGAGCCCTCAAGGCGGGCGCGGGAACCATATCTATTGGCCCATGTTATTTTGAACTTGCTTTATTATACCTGTCTCACGCCCTTTGTGTTATTCTGAACAGAACATCTGTTCTCAGTACTTCATGGCTTCAGTGAAATAAAACCTTCCTGCAAGAGTGTATTTCATTGTTTGCTGTGAGTCTGACACACAGCTCTGTCCATTGCCCTGGCATACACTCTTCGCAGTCCAACAAGGCAGTTATATTGAGGAAGTCTTTACTAATGCCACCTGAAGTGGCTGCATGGCAACAGCTTGATTCGGTTCTTTGTATGTAGCAGCCCTGTGAAACAGCGGAAGCGTCATCGAATGCAGAGTATTTTGCTTGCCGCTTGTGCATTTCTGGAATAAATTGAACATATTTAGAAGCTGTTGCAAGATTGTGATGTCATAATAAGAAATGCAATAATACACTTTTTATGTAAAATTTGAATTTTATTGTATATTAATTGAGGCGAACGACTTACACACAGTATTCATCTTGTGGTGTTGACTTCCACACTAGCAAAAACATGGGTTTGATCTAAACTAAATTTTCCAATGGCAGAATGGAACTTTCCTGCCTCCCTCCCTGCAGCCCACTGATCTCCACAAAATGCAGCTACGGGATGGGGGACCATGAGAACTGTCACAAGTGAGGTCTGCGGCAGGAAGGGCAAATCAGTGGGAACAGAGAGTTTAGTTTGGATCCAACCCCATGATTAGCACTCACCTCCAGACAGTAAGTTGCAAACCCATTTCAAGATATTGAAGTGTGGTTTGAAAGCAAGGTATCACAGTCAGGGCAAAGCCTGGCGCTGTTGCTCTACCCGGGGTTTCTGGGATACACAAATACAATGACAAGTACAGAAATACACAGGAGCAAGGTCTACAAACCAGTCTAGAACTGGATATCCGAAGACTGAGTCCAAGGTTCAGGGTGGGAGGGTTAAGGTCCAGAGGTCCAGTTCCAAGGCTTGAGAACAACTGCAGGATACAGGGGTCTGGGTCCCAGGCTTCAGGAGCAAGCACAGATTACCAGAGACAAGGTACAAAGCAGCAGGGTCAGGGTAGAGCTCTGTATGCTAAACAGGTCAGCGCACAAAGGGTTGGCAAGCAAGGTTTCTTCCACAGCAACCAAGGAAAAACCTCCAAAGGAAGTTTAGAAAATTAGTTAAGGGTCAAAAGTTAAAAACACCAGTAGTTATAGACAAAAGAACTCGTGTTTATTTCAGAAACATATAAAAACTTTGCAAAGGCCCAAATAACCCTTGCTCAGCATGTTCCTTTTATTCGCACCTTTTGCTGGCTCATCCCCTAAGGGCCAGGTGTCACTCCTTACAGTTGCATTCACCATCCTACATCCAGGTGCGGCTCTTTTACTTTTTCCCTATCAGCCTGTCAGTCCTGGTCCTGCAAGGGCTCTACTCCAGAAACTAACACTGACCATTGCTGAGCAGCCAAGCGGGCACTCCTACGTGTCTCCTGAGCCACCAAGCACTCACTTCTTCTACACTCTGCTGGCTCAGGAGAGGCTGGCAGGGGAGCTGGCCTCTGTGGCTTCTCTTTCTTCTCCTGGAAGACTGAGCAACCCAGCCATGACGGGCAAGTGTCCTCGCTTCCTGATGCTTCCCCCATTGGGTCTGCTGCCGGATCTGTCTGCTCAGGTGGGGATTCCGTCGGTGTAGGGCCCGATTCTTCAGATCCCAAGGAGGAGGAGGAGGTGGCAGCTGGCTGGCCTATGACAGAAGGCATTACCCATACTTTAAATATTTAGACACTGTGACAAGTTATTGTTCATGAAAACTAGGAAGTGTTGGAAGGATCCTTCCAGTGGGAAGGGGAAGGGAGTGAAGATGGGGAGAAGGGAATAGCAAGTCTGTGAGGGTGCTTCCCATCCTTAAATCATGGTTCTGCAGTACCCCTGAATTGAGGTCTGTCATACTGAAAGTTTTGGAGGTACCATAGGCTGGATTCTGTGACTCCCAGCAGGTTTTTCTCCAAGACAGAAAGACTTCCTTCAACAGAGGGACTTTTCTTTATCAGAGGAAGCGATCTTCCATTAGAAGACATTCTACATGTATCTGAAGAAGCAAGCATACATGTGAAAGCTTCTACCCAGAATAAAACGTTGCTGTTCTTGAAGGTGCCACTGGACTCAACCTTTGTTATTCTCCACTGGAGGAAGTCATTCTCTGTTGAGAGTCATAGAATGCAACTCAATGTCGTTACTTTCGTAGAGATCTTCAAAGGTTTATGCTGTTGGTAAATTGTTGATACCCACCTATAAAATACTCACATGGCATTCTTGTTGAAGGTACTGATGAATCTCCGCAGTCCAAATTATGAAACCAGCGAACCACCTAGTTTCAGAAACCACTTGGGGTTGATTCAGGTTCCACTGAAAGTGAAGGACATTCCTGAACTGGTAAGTGTCTTTATTTGTAAAGTTGATTTCTTCTCTAAAATATATAGGAAAGAAGGAAGCTGTTCATTATTAAGATAGTGAAATAGCTGTGTTTTACATTTTTGGAAATATTGAATAGTGTCGAGACATATGTATTAGCCTCCTTTGAGGGCTATTCTTCAGTCTTTCAGTCAGCATCTGTAAAGAAAACATTCAGCTCGAAGGTAGATCTTAATGATTTCTGGTTGCTAGACTATGTACAAAATTCTGTTTCTTCATTTTATTTCTAGTTGAGGTGGTGAGCTTATAATACTCTGGAGTGGGAGTGGACAGTTCTTTTACTGCTCCATGTTCAGTCTCCAGTTAAATGGTCACAGATGGTAGGCCTGGGGAAGACCTCTGGCAGACATCCTGGAGATTAATCAAAGCCCTGGGCCAGGTGGATATTGGTCCTTCAGTATAAAATAACTTCCTATTTGGATATAGTTTGGAGCAGTTGGAAGCTCATTTGGGATGTAGATAGGAAGTCTCCATACTTGTTAAGAAAATATTTGCTGTTTTATTCTATGCCTGTGCTTTCTTTCTGTCTTAAGAAAGAATATTTCAGTGAACTAGACTTAAATACAGGTCAGTTGGATATTGATGACTCTGCACAAGTCCCTCCAGGTAAGCGTGGCTTGTTTTACAGTAAGGAATTCGTCTGATATAGTATGGTTAAGATTATTCTCTCAGAATTTTTTTTTTTTTTTTGCCCCCCAAAGGGGAATTTTTTTATTTTTGTATTTTCTACACACTACATATATGGAATGGGGAAAGGAATACTAATGCCCTATCACTATTTCTATGGGAAATGGGTAAGGGAATTCTAGATACATATAATCTACTGGATAGGGAGAGGAAAAACTACGATTCTATTCTAAATCTCCTACTGGATATGGGGAAGGGATAAAGACTAATACAAATCACGATCTGAAAAGTTTAAAAATAGATCTTTTTAACCTATTAGTACTGGTTATACAGAGATTAGTTTGATTATAAAAAGTATAAAGTTATTAGCTTAGCACAGTTACTGCCCTTAGCACTCATGCTTTAGTTTTAGAGTCTTTTCTTCTTAGATTTCTTCGTTTTCTGCAGTTTGGGAGCGGCTGCTCCTTTCTCGGATTCAGATGATTCTGATGACGAGGAAATTTGGCTTGTTGAGTCCTGTGAGTAGGACTCCTCCTCTTTTTCTTCTTCCTCCTCCACATCCGTTTTTAAATTCTTTTCCTTCTGCTTCTTTTTTACATTAAACATTTGATCCATAAATCTTTCCGCTTTAAGATTATTCTCTCAGAAATTCATGGGGAAACGTTTTTCTGCCATCGAGCCAAAGCTGACTGATGGCTTACCTTGTAGGGTTTTCAAGGCAAGAGACGCTCGGAGATGGTTGGCCATTGCCTGTCTCCGCATCACGATCCTGGCATTCCTTGGTGGGTCTCCCATCCAAATACTAGCCAGGCCCTGCTTAGCTGCCGAGATCGGATTAGGCTGGGCTAGCCTGGGCCGTCCAGGTCGGGGCTCGTGAAAGGGACGGTTGCCAAAACCAGATCTGAAGAGGGCTCTTGTATCTTCCTTTGCTGCAAAAGACTAAGCCAGAAGCCCCTTTTTGATCAAAAATGGCAAAACATGTTAACATTTCTTAATATTACATTGTAGTCTTTGACTGTAAAATATACCAGTATCTTAGGGAAATGTATATTAAACCTATAATCGATAGCCTGCCAGGCAAAAGTAGAAGGGACTGCCTCGCAGTAATGTTAGACAATAGGAATAGGGAAATTACCCTTAAGGTGGTGAAATACGGATGGATGGCCATTAACAGGAGGAAAATCTGGCTAGATGTGATTAATAATAGATCAATGGTATCCACTAATAATTTGTATGGGGTATTTTATGTACGTATAATTGAATAGTATTGTTAGTTTTAATGGATATTTAGATTTTAATGGTTACCTGTAGTTTTTTATGTTATGCTGTACTCTTTTTTAAATGTTTGCTATGGCTGGAAGCTAACACAATAAACATCTTGTATCTACAAGTGAGAAACCTGATTGAACAATATTCATTTATCTAATATGCCTTTATTTATTTATTTAAAACATTTCCATGCAGTCTTTCCACCCAGCTTGGGGTTCCCAAGGTGGCAAACAGTAAACTTTTCAGGCATCTCAAACATTAAGACAGTTTTTAGAATAAAGATATATATATAGAATATTGAAAACAATAAAGTATATAAACATACAAACAGGGAGGTTGGCTGATAAGAGTTAGTGATGGAATGCCAGACAAACCCAAAAGCCTTTCGATGACAGACAGACAGACAGACAGACAGACAGACAGAGGGCCATATGAATCTCCCAGGGGAGAGAGTTTCAGTGCTGTGACCAAGAAGACCCTTTCTCGGGTTGCTGCCCATATAGCCTCAGATGGCAGGGACGCTTGAAGACGCAGAACTGTATGTTTCTGTGAACCCTTCGGAGCCTGGTGTTCACTGATCAGGCAGATCATGAGAGGGAGGGCAGAAAGAGACGAATCAGTGCTTAGCTTCTGTGGCCCATTCTTACATGCACAAGGTAATGCTGATGGGCAGTTTGTGATCAGGAAGGAATTTTCCTCCCAGCCAGATTGACCCAGGGATACTGGAGGTTATTTGCCTTTCTCTGGGCATACAACAGGGGGTCGCTGGGGAAGGTAGTTGTGAATTTCCTGCATTGTGCAGGGGGCTGGACTTGAAAACTTTTTGGGGTGTGTGTGTGTCACACGGTTGAGTGCTCTTAGTTGCAAAGGAAATTTCCTGTGTCTTTAAGAACCTAGGTGTTGAGAACAAGAGGTGTGACATAGCCTTCTTTCAGACAAGCTAGCTTCCTGTGCACACTTCCCATCAGAAGATGTTCATCCTAGATGTACATTAACTGCCTCAGTCAGAAGCAGGAGCTATGCTTCACACAACACATGTGTGTGTACATGACAGGCCATCCAGTATTTTTAATAGAACTTGGTATATCACACGATACACTTGTAGATTCTCAGTTACGTATTATCTTCTGTATTGAATTCTGTACAGCTTGTGTTTTCACCTTGTATTTTGTACAGTGCTTGATTTTGTTCTGTAAGAATGAAATATCATCTATTAATAAACACCCTGATAAAATACCATAAATTTAAAAGTTCCTGAAAAGTTGCTTTTTTGAATCTATAAGGGTAAGAAGTAATAAAAATACTGTTATATTATAGAGATGAATGATTTTATTGCGGCATTGAAATCTCGTTCTCCAGTATTGTGTGTGGGTGGGTGGGTGTGTTTTAAACATCACCTTGGTCTGTTTCAGTCTACTGATGCACTGCTGATCAGTAAACCAGTTAGAGTATTGTTTGCAGTTGGGGCTCTTGACAGTCGATACATTTGCAGTTTGGAAGTGAGGTGCCCATCTAGTGATGGAAATAAGCATACAGACATAAGAATTATTGCAGCATAAACTTAATAATGTTGCTGTTGTCCTGTTAACTTTATCTTGGTCTTTTTACAATGAATGCAAATCATCATAAAACCATGGAAGGGCAACTTTACTTGAAAGTCCGCTAGAGCTATCCAGTTTTCATTGAAGGTTCACCAGAGTCTTGAAAATTAAGGCAAATTATGCATCCCGTGTTACTTGAGAGAAAAAAGAAAAACTTTTAAAGTGGGGGTAGCTTTGAGGAAACGGAAGAGGTTATGGGGAAGAAGAGAGAAGTAGTCAAGTTTGCTTTTCAGAAATGGGCACTCACAACCTCTCACTGTGAATTGCAGTTCAGACTGCGGGGTAGGGGTTCAAAAAGCAATTTGGAGGGACATACAGGTTCTATTTTTCTGAGATGGAAACTCCAAGAAACATTTAAGTGCACTTTGGAAGAATATGTTCTGTTCCATGTATGGTGCCGTGTTTTCAAATAAAAAGGAATGAATAAATAGAGCTTGACAAGCCAAAGTTCAACCTTGCTGTTATTACTAATTATACATAAAGAAGTAATTCAGGTTAGCGGAATTGAATATTTCCATGTTAAAGAATCAAAAGTTTTTAATTTGTACCTTATTTTTGCTTGCTCTTACAGAACTCTTTGAAAATGAACATGGACGTATTGGCCAAAAAGGTAAGACTCGGATAAGGGCTGTAACAAGTTGCGAGTATTGAAGAATCTCTGTTGGTTTCCTTTATTTTGTTCAGACTTGCCAGCAGTTTCCCAATAAAGAACCGCACAGTTGGTTTATTAAAAGCAAAATGGGAAGCACGCATGCGCAGAGGCATACATGCGGCTTTATGCCAAAGAGTTGGATTCCTGTTCTGAATGTCATTGAAAAATCACCAAAGTGTCTTCTCCCTTCCGTGCACAGTGAATGCTCATTAGTCTTAATGGGGCTTATGCCTGTGCATCAGAAGATAATATAACCTTAATTCTGATAGATGGTTAATTGTTGCTGCTGAACTGAATGAATGCTGCAAGCACCGAGTCACCCCACCAGGTGGGGTGTGTAGCCATCCCCTTTCCAACAAGTCATTATTTTACCTGTCGGATTGAAAGTTTTCCTGTCCTTGATTAAAGAAAATGAGATTCTCATGGAATGGAATCAAGGGCTCTCTGTTTCTATAATCACAGAATCATAGCGTTGGAAGGGACTCCAGCGTCATCTAGTCCAACCCCCTGCACAGTGCAGGAGATTCACAAATACCTCTTTCCCCCCCCCCATCCCCAGTGACCCCGGTTCCAGGCCCAGAAGATGAAAAAAACCCTTCCAGGATCCCTGGCCAAACCAGCTTGGAGAAACATTGCTTCCTGACCCCAGCGTGGCGATCAGCATTTCCCTGGGCGTGTCAGGAAGGGCCACGAGAACTAAGCAATGATCCAGCCCTCCCTGCCCTCCTTCTCATGAGCTGCCTAAGTTCATAGAAATCAGCGTTGCCGTCAGATGGCCATCTCGCCTCTGTTTGAAAACCTCCAAAGAAGGGGAGCCCACCCACATCCTGAGGAAGCCTGTTCTTACTTTGAACATAAGAAAATAGCCCTTTTTTGTCATTTTTAGCATCTCTCACTAGCCTAAGCTCATACTGAGCTTTGGCTTTCCTAACTGTTCTTTCAGAGTGTGCAGCTAGTTCCTCATTGAATATTTGTTTCTTAATTGACACGAACAGTTTTCATTCTCTTACAATAAAGTGGCAAAGTGTTGGGAACATTTCTACTTCTAATGCAAAGTTGCTCATTAGCTCATGCCTGACTTTATCCCTTCTGTGTTCTTCTTTACGACCCTCTTTCTCTCTCCCCCTTTCTTTAGCGCCCTCTGTGGGTGGCACCCATGACCCCTTTACTCCCAAAGAAATGCCTTGGCTGACGTGAGGGAGGCCTCAGAGTTCAAACTGAGCAGAAGCTGCATCGTGATCCCAGACAGCTTTTAAACAAGGCATCTGTCACTGCTGAGCTATCTTTGACTGGCTGCTAATTGGATAGCCTTAACGTTCATTTCAGTCGCTCGGCCAGTGAACACTGATTAGCTTGGCCTACAGCCACTGTTAAGCCATGCCTGGTTTGCTTTGCACCTGGCCAGGAATCAGCAAAAGAGACATCCATGGTAGTACGTCTGCTCCCACTCCTGTTTGCTGCCTTTCTGTATCATAAACCTTTACTCGGTAGGGCGGGATTTTCTTTTTTTGTGCCTCAGGAGGTGGGAGAAAATTAAACTAGGTGCCATCTGGACTAGAAAACTGTAGGGCAGCAACCCTCTCCCCTTTATCCAACTGAGGCTTTCGGCATTTATGTCAGATGAGTTTTGTGTCCCTTGAACCAGCTGCCATCTTTGTCTCACTTCCTGAAAGAAGAAGGTCCTCGTGGACCTATGCTTTCAATACATTCATTAAATGTATTTATAATGTAAAGAGGGGCTAGGACACAAATAGAACAGGCTGATAGGCTTAGCATATTTGGATTGCTTTTCTGGTAGCTGATAGTTACCTAGTGTCCGCTTCTCCCTAAGAGTAGCCAATGAGAGCAGACAGCGGTGGCTCAGTGGTAGATCCTCTGTGTTTCAGATGCAGAAGGTCCCAGGTTCAATCCCCGGCATCTCCGGTTAAAAGGAACAAGCAGTCGGTGATGTGAAAGACCTCCCTCCGCCTGAGATCTTGGAGAGCTGTTGCCGGTCTGAGTAGACAATACTGACACTGATGGACCCATGGTCTAATTCAGTATAAGGCAGCTTCATGTGTGATGTCTGTGATGGAATGTTGAGGGGGGGGGAGAGCAGTGGAAAACGACAGTTGGGAGTTAGTAGCAGAGAAGTTGACAGCATAGGAGATGAGGTGAAAAGGGGTTTTCTATCTGAATGGAACTGTGTAGAAGAGCTGCTTAGAGGAGGCTGAAAATAGTAAATCTGTGACAAAAGGATCCCAGTTTGGGGAATAGGACCTCAGTTCAAAAGTTCAATGGAAGTGAAACGTTACTTTCCTTAGTGTTTTGTTCTTTATCATAAATAAAAGTTTCTTGTTTTGATTAACCCTATGGACTGTGTGTCTAAAGGGGAAGAAGCACACACACACAATTTAGTGTCTCGGTCCGCACACATACCTTATAGGATATAAATTACTGGTGGCAGCGAGTGACTGGAACAGTGTTTGAGCTCCAGCACCAATAGCTCTGTGGGAGTGAGGGCTAATTATTAAAGGGGGCTGGGCTACCCTTTCTGTGGATTTCCCTGGAAGTGAGAGAGACTGTGTGAGATGGTCATGACTCTCTGTAGATTTCAAAAGAGACAAGCAGGGTGGTGAATGTGATGTCCTGACCTACTTATAACCCATAACTGGAATAAGAGAGGTTGTAGAGGGTGGTAGGCACCCTGTGTGAGTGGAAAAGGGACGTCACACCCAAGTTGTCAGGTGTGGGTGGCCTTTCGCTCATCCAGGCCAGATGGAGGTTGGGATGCAGCAGAAGAAGAAGAGAAGAGATTGGATTTATACCCCGCCCTTCACTACCCAAAGGTGTCTCAGAGTGGCTTCCAAACTCCTTTCCCGTCCCCTCCCCACAACAGACACCTGGTGAGGTAGGCGGGGCTGAGAGAGCTCTTGACAGAAACTGCTCTTTTTCAAGAAGAGCCCTGACAGAACTATGGCTTGCCCGAGGTCACCCATCAGGTGCAAGTGGAGGAGTGGGGAATCAAAACCGGTTCTCCCAGATTAGAGTCCGCGCACTTAACCACTACACCAAACTGGCTCAGAGCAGGTAAAAAGATGCTGCTCTGTTGATTTAGTGAAGGACAGAAGGTCTGGTTCCTAATATTTATATAGTGTCTGATCACCATAGAGGGGCTCAGATGGACTTCCAGTTGCCGCATATGGCTCTTTTCTCTAGTTGAGGAGAGCTTTGAGCCAAGAGTGCTGACACAGCCCACAGCCTTGGATCATTTCTTTGATTCGAGCCATAAGGTCATCGGTGCAGGTTCACTCAGCTATCTTAAAGGGTACCTCTGGCCTCCCTGCATAATGCCTACGCATAGGAACCAGGGAGAGCCTAGTTAGGATGGGTGACATTAAGTGTTAAAACAAAAAAACCCCCTTTTTCTTATTCATCCAACGTTCTACAGAAAGGAGAAAATAGAATTCGTACATCAAGGCTGCACAAGGAGGAAAAGATAAAGCGGCTGTGAGGAAATGGCTTTTAAAAAGTCTGCAGAGGCCCAGTTCAGCTTTGGGTTTGGGGAATGACAGGAATTCCGAGAGGCTCTTGCTTCCCCTCCGTGCAGTTTTCCCGAGCCGAAATGCCTGGGGAGGGGGTAGTTATTTGCCCCATTTTGGAGCTGCACACGTTCCAGCTCCATACCTGATGAATTTGGTGATTCCATCCCATCGAAGGGCCTTCTCTATGGCTCATTGTGATATTTTCTCTTCTGAGGTAGTAATAGGTCGCTACGAGAAGATACCCCTGGCTGGGCGTATTTGTCCTTGTGGTATTGGAGAGGCTGATACGATCAATCATATTTTGCTTGCATGTGGGTTCTATCAAAATATACTCAGGGCTCTTTTTGTAGAAAAAGCCCAGCAGGAACTCATTAGCATAATAGGCCACATCCAACAGCAGAAACCCATTAGCCTATTAGGCCACACCCCTGACATCACAGCTCATTGGCATATTAGGCCACACCCCCATGTTGCCACACCCACCTTTTGCTTCTTATTCTGTTTACTTTGTTTGTTGTCAAAACCCTGGGCTTTTTTTGTAGCAGGAACGTCTTTGCATGTTAGGCCACACACCCCTAATGTAGCCAATTCTAATGAGCTTCTGCTGTTAGGTGTGGCCTATTATGCTAATGAGTTCCTTCCTGCTGGGCGTGGCCACCTCAGGAGCCAGCCGGAACTCCGTTCCTGTGTGTTCCTGCCCAAAAATAGCCCTGCAAGCTATATATATTCAACCCATACGGGAAAGGCTTTTAGGGCGTCCGGACTCTGATATTAATATTACACTTATGATAGATGCAAATCCACAGGTAACATTAGCATGCGCCAAATTTATGGCTGCAGCTTATAGAATTGGGAAAGATTCCTTAAATGTGTAACTTAAAGACTCCCAGGCTAATGTAGTGTATTATTTTGAATTATTTGAGCTAGATGTATGTATGCTTGGAATATGCTATGGTTGGACTGTTTGTGCTGGTTACGAGCCGTAATAAAGATTTCTGTTCTGTTCTGGAGCTGCACATGCAGTTTTCCATGGATGTGCAGCACCAAAAGCGGCAAATAACTTCTCTCCCCTGGGCTATTTGGAAAATAGTGTTGCATACTTCCCTCCATTGTGAGAACCGCTTATTCCTGTCCTCAACTTTCTCTTCTTCAGCCACGAGAGAATCTTCCCTCTTGTCTCGTGACTGCTAAATTTACTTCAGGAAAAGACTTTTTGAATTCTAAGTACACAGTGTTGTTTGGATCATCCTTATGTATGTTTTTGTTGACATGGGTTATTGAGGCATTTTCTTTACAATGCCGTGCTGATTCGTGTTCTTCTATATGTTTAATAATTCTTTCTTTAATAATGCTACTCACTGATTTCCCCAAAACAAATATTGGCCTAGTTGTTGTTGTTCAGTCGCACAGTCGAGTCCGACTCTTCGCGACCCCATGGACAATCTCCCGCCAGGCTCTCCTGTCTTCCGCCGTCCTCCGAAGTTGGCTCAATTTCATGTTCGTTGCATCGCTGACACTGTCTAACCATCTCATCCTTTGCCGTCCCCGTCTTCTTTGACCTTCAATCTTTCCCAGCATCAGGGTCTTTTCCAGTGAGTGCTCCCTTCTCATTTGGTGGCCAAAGTATTTGAGCTTCAGTTTCATTATCTGGCCTTCCAGGGAACAGTCAGGGTTGATTTCTTTGAGGATTGACTGATTTGTTCTTCTTGCAGTCCAAGGGACTCTCAAGAGTCTTCTCCAGCACCATAGTTCAAAAGAATCTATTCTTCGGCGCTCGGCCTTCCTTATAGTCCAACTCTCACAGCCATACATGACTACTGGGAATACCATTGCTTTGACCATGCGGACTTTTGTTGGCAGGGTGATGTCTCTACTTTTTATCATGCTGTTTAGGTTCGCCATCGCTTTCCTCCCAAGGAGCAGGCGTCTTTTAATTTCATGGCTGCAGTCACAGTCTGCAGTGATCTGGGATCCCAGGAACGTGAAGTCTGTCACTACTTCCACGACTTCCCCTTCTATTTGCCAAGGAGTGATGGGGCCGGATGCCATGATCTTAGTTTTTTTGATGTTGAGCTTCAAGCCCACTTTTGCGCTCTCCTCTTTTACTCTGAGCAAGAGGCTCTTTAGATCCTTTTCACTTTCAGCCATTAGAGTGGTATCATCTGCATATCTGAGGTTGTTGATCTTTTCCCCAGCAATCTTAATTCCCGCTTGTGATTCATCCAGGCCAGCATTTCGCATGATGTACTCTGCATATATATTAAATAAGCAAGGTGACAGTATACATCCTTGTCGTACTCCTTTTCCTATGCTGAACCAATCAGTTGTTCCGTATCCGGTTCTAACTGTCGCTTCTTGGCCCTTATACAGGTTTCTCAAGAGACATGTGAGGTGGTCTGGTACTCCCATCTCTTTAAGGACCTGCCATAGTTTGTTGTGATCCACACAGTCAAAAGCTTTAGCATAGTCAATGAAGCAGAAGTAGATATTTTTCTGGTACTCTCTTGCTTTCTCCATAATCCAGCGAATGTTGGCAATTTGATCTCTAGTTCCTCTACCTCTTCGAAACCCAGCTTGTACTTCTGGTAGTTCTCTATCCACGTACTGTTGAAGCCTAGCTTGTAGGATCTTGAGCATGACCTTGCTAGCGTGTGATATGAGTGCAATTGTGCGATAGTTTGAACATTCCTTGGCATTGCCCTTCTTTGGGATTGGAATGTATACTGATCTTTTCCAATCCTGTGGCCACTGTTGCGTTTTCCAAATTTGCTGGCAAATGGAGTGCAGAACTTTAACAGCATCATCTTCTAAGACTTTGAATAGCTCAGCTGGAATACCATCACCTCCACTAGCTTTGTTGTTAGTAATGCTTTCTAAGGCCCATTTAACTTCACATTCCAGGATGTCTGGCTCAAGGTCAGTGATTATACCGTCGTGTTTGTCAAGGACATTGAGGTCTTTCTTGTATAGTTCTTCTGTGTATTCTTGCCATCTTTTCCTAATCTCTTCTGCTTCTGTTAGGTCCCTACCGTTTTTGTCCTTTATCATGGCCAGCTTTGCATGGAACGCTCCCTTGATTTCTCCAATTTTCTTGAAGAGATCTCTAGTCCTTCCCATTCTATTGTTTTCTTCTATTACTTTGCACTGTTCATTCAGGAAGGCCTCCTTATCTCTCCTTGCTGTTCTCTGGAAATCTGCGTTCAGTTGGGTAAATCTTTCCTTTTCGCCTTTGCCTTTCGCTTTCCTTCTTTCCTCTGCTATTTGTAAAGCCTCATCAGAAAGCCATTTTGCTTTCTTGCATTTCTTTTTCTTTGGTATGGTGGTGATTGCTGCCTCCTGTACGATGTCACGAACCTCTGTCCATAGTTCTTCAGGCACTCTATCTATCAAATCCAGACCCTTGAATCTATTCTTCACCTCTACTGTATATTCATCAGGGATGCGATCTAGGTCAAACCTGAATGGCCTCGTGGTTTTCCCAATTTTCTTCAGTTTAAGTCTGAATTTTGCAATGAGTAGCTCATGATCTGAACCACAGTCAGCTCCAGGTCTTGTTTTTACTGACTGGATAGAGCTTCTCCATCTTTGACTGCAAATTATATAGTCAATCTGATTTCGGTGTTGCCCATCTGGTGATGTCCATGTGTAGAGTCGCCTCTTAGGTTGTTGGAAAAGGGTGTTCGCTATGACCAGTGTGTTCTCTTGACAAAACTCTGTTAACCTTTGCCCTGCTTCATTTTGCTTTCCAAGGCCAAACTTGTCTGTTATTCCAGTTACCTTTTCACTTCCTACTTTAGCATTCCAGTCCCCTATGATGATGAGGACATCATTTTTTGGTGTTAGTTCTAGGAGGTGTTGTAGGTCTTCATAGAACCGGTCCACTTCAGCCTCTTCTGCATCAGTGGTTGGGGCATAGACTTGAATTACTGTGATGTTGAATGGTTTGCCTTGGAATCGGACAGAAATCATTCTGTCATTTTTGAGATTGTATCCCAGTACTGCCTTTTGCACTCTCTTGTTGACTATAAAGGCCACACCATTTTTTCTACGAGATTCCTGGCCACAGTAGTAGATATAATGGTCTTCTGAGTTAAATTCGCCCATTCCTGTCCACTTTAGTTCACTGATTCCTAGGATATCGATGTTCAGTCTTGCCATCTCATTTTTGACCACGTCAAGCTTACCTTGATTCATAGATCTTACATTCCAGGTTCCTATGTAGTATTGTTCTTTGCAGCATCGGACTTTCCTTTCACCATCAGACACATCCACAACTGAGGGTCCTTTCGGCTTTGGCCCAGCCGCTTCACTCTTTCTGGGGTTACTTGTACTTGCCCTCTGCTCTTCCTCAGTAGCATATTGGACACCTTCCGACCTGAGGGGCTCATCTTCCGGCGCCATATCTTTTAGCCTTTTGATACTGTCCATGGGGTTTTCTTGGCAAAAATACTGGAGTGGGTTGCCATTTCCTTCTCCAGGTGGATCACGCTTGGTCTGAGTTCTCTGCTGTGGCCTGTCCGTCTTGGGTGGCCCTTCACGGCATAGCCCACAGCTTCATTGAACTGCGCAAGCCCCCTCGCCACGACAAGGCAGTGATCCATATTGGCCTAACTGGTCTATAATTTCTAACCCTCCTTGGAACCCTCTCAGAAATTTGGTGTTAGACTGGCCACTTTACATTCCTCTGGCAAGAAGACTTTAAGTAACAAATTACATACTTGAGTAGGAAGATCAACAATTTCTTTAATAACTCTCTGGTATATGCAGCACGAATCTGGTGACTTGTTGAGTTTTATTTTATCCATTAGCTGTAGAATGTCATCTGTCTTCTCTGTATGTCTTAATTCTTCAGAGATCCACCACTATAAAAGTAGTTCAGGCATTGGTATCTTCTGCACTATGGAAAGAATTATTCTTTATCACATTGTGGTCAAACCAACTTCCTAGTTGGTTTCCTGATACTGATGTATTTAAAGTCATTTTTAGAATTGTCATTCTAATTTTAGTAATATGTCTCTTGCCCTGTTACCAGCCCACAGAGTTTGTTGTTCTCTCTGACTGTACAAGGCTTCCTTTTTTACAGGAAACCTCACCTTTTTACGTCCCTTGACTGTGCTTTTTATTCACAATGGCACCTTCTAGGGAGTAAATTTTGTGACCTGCCTTCTATCTCAGTGTGTATCACTGGAGTTTTCAATAACTCTCAAGCACTTCGAAGAGATCTGACTGTTTTTCATTTCTTTTGTAAATAGACTCATTTCTGAGAGAATTTCTGTTTATGACATTAAACCTTACCATCTTGGACTCCCTTTGAGTAGGGCGGGTCTTCCCTGTTGCTCTGTCTATGAAGTAGGAATTTCTCTCAATTTGATGTCTAGGATATCATATCTCTTCCCACCTTCTTTGCATGTACTGATGTTTGGCTTAACACTTATTCTGCCAGCCAGTACCTAGTGGCCTGTGCATTGTTATTTTCCGCTTTTCAGACTCGAGGCGTGATTTCTTGCTTTGTCTCGATGACAATCGGAAAACACTGTAGTCAGCTCCCCGTGCCTTTAGTAACTGTGAGATGCATTTTGATGCTTCTGCTGTTTTCAGCTGTGCTTCTCCTAATAAACTGAAATCCTGTCCTTTAAAAGATTAATGAGTGTGGGGGGAGACTTATGAGCAGGAATCTCTTACCATAATTGCTGAGGAGTTTCTGTGCCCAGTCACAAAGATGGTTCATTCTTGATTCTAAGAATATTTTCCATTTTGGAGTCCGCACATCAATAAGGCCATTACTGCGGACTGGCCCTCGTGCTAATCCACACATCTGTAATGTGGGCACTGTGTCTGTGTAAAGTGCTGTCAAATTGCAGCTGATTTACAGCGACCCCATAAGGTTTTCCAGACAAGGGAGTCAACTACAGCTCACGGTTACGAAAGAGATGGGGAACAGTCCTACACTTCCTTGGTGGTCTCCCGTCCGAGTGCTAACGAGGACCGGCCCTGCAGAGCTTCCAAGCTCTGATGAGATTGGGCTTGCCAAGATCTTCCAGGTCAGGGCAAAGGCAGGCACTACGTCCGCCAATATAAATTTATTTCTACTGTGAAAAGTCATCCAATTAAGATGGGGGTTAAATCGATAATGGGTCTGGAACCATCTGTCATCATGACAGACAGGAGTGTAACCTTTTCTATTAGGGAAATGCAGTATCGTGGATATGCAGAGTCAGATCCAACCAGTATGTACGCTGGTGAAAACGAGAGGAAGGTGTCCTCTGTGACCACTAAAACGGGTATGCTGGGGATCCTAGGCAAAAACTACATGTGATGGGGCCCGTAATAAAGAGTGGCCTTAGGTGAAATTGAGGGGAAAAGTTGGCTGGATCCATCCCATAGGCAGGTAACTCTGAGAAGCCCATGTAGGGAAATTGAATTGCTTGTACACCAAAACCTTTTCCTTGACTTTAACATACAATGTTTCTCAATTTATAGAAAGAGGAAGGGTCGAAAAATTATTAATTTTCTTTTATCAAACAAGACTTTTTATCTACCAACTCGTGCATTTTCAGTTTCTGGTAAAGAAAGTAAGCTAGCCAAAAGGGGAGAGGGAAACCGATTTTATCACATGGAGTTAATTAAATATCAGTGCAAGAAACTCAGCTGTCTTCCTCGATGTGGGAGAAGCATGTATTCCTATTGGCTTGGACTTCAGAAAACCCTTTGATGCATTACCACAGGGAAATGTATTAGTTGCTTTGGGAAAAAAGGATACCAATACAAGAATTGTAATGTAGATGAAGTAACGGGGAAGGATGCAAGATTGTGGTAAAGTTGAATGTTCTGGTGGAGAGGAAAGAAATCAATACAGTACTTAAACTTAATCACAAGATGTGTTTTTGAAAATTCAAGACATATGTATATGTCTTCAGGGTTGACTATTTAAGTGTAGTCGTCCAAGACTGTTGGGTCATTGGATTATTTGAAATTAAAAGTGTTTTAAGAGTGGTATTGGCAGTCTGGATAGGGAGGTATTGATAATATTTCACAAAACTATTGAGCTTTCATCTGCAATTTTCTGTTCAATTTTAGACACTTGCTTGACGCTTCTGTGTAGAAGCTGGTATGCAGATAGTTTGTATAAGTGTAGACGTATGCGTCACAAGCAGCTAGAATGGAACGACACTTAGAAAACCCTCACCATGCACACATCCATCACATAATATCAGCCTACCCTAAAGAGTAGAAGGAAAAAATCTGCCTGTTCAGTGGTGGTCCAATGGATTTATAGGTAGGCAATAATACCCAGCCGTTTAGAAACGATCTGCAAATATTCCACTATGTAGATCCCTAAAAAGTAGCTTTTGAAAACGTGCAAGGAATTACAGATGGCAAAAAATTAGCAAAACATGTTTGCATAGCTGAGACTTTGCACCCAAGCTATACATTTTCACCCACAGTAGAAGTGGGGATTTAAACTTGGGTTGATCCGCTGACCAATCTGTCATTGGGGCTATTGCTTCACTCCGATTCTCTCCTTTAATTTCCGGGACCCCTTGAAACCGAAGAACCAAATTTGCTTTCTCCATTTGCAGCTGTAAAAGTTTTGACTCTTCCGTGGCTTGCTTCATCTCCAGCTTTTGCACCTTTTTCTTAACTATTTTAGTGTTGGCATCCATTTTCTTCACCTTCTCTCCCATTTGCTCCATTGCTTTTAATGATTGAGTCAATTGCAACTGCTGTGATGCCAAACTCTGCCCGATTGTTGACAGTTGTAGCTTGATATCTCCTCCAGCAGAGGGCGCAAGGAATCAGCCAACAGTTTTGAGAGCTCGGTAGCCTCTTCCATTCAAGGACTACCCACGATTTCGGTTTCAACAGCTTTTCTTTATCTGGTTTCTTCCCCGCCATCTTTTTGGATTTGTTTACTTTACAAAAAATTACTCAAGTCTCTGATATTCGCCCAAATGCTTATCTGCGTTCTGGTAAGTCTCTTAAAACAAGTTTAAATGCTTATTTTTCCGCTCCCTCCTCATCCGTGTTTCACCTATGCGGTTTGGAGGAACCACCTCCCCCGCTCGCTTTCCCGTCGCTCTTTATAGGGTGGGCAGCTTTCTTTTTTTATCTTCATGCTCGCTTCGACCCGACTCACAGTTCATTGTTGGCCCATCTAGCCTTGCTCAGCATCGGGGGGTTTTCCGCCTGATCTCCAATGCTTGTCCCGGTCAGCAGCACTCGTACCATACGGTCACTCAGTGGCAGGACCTTCAGGGCGGAGGAGCGCCTCAATTCTCCGGCATTTCACCATCGAAGAGGTCGCCCCTCAAAAGCCCCCTGGCTAGGAGCCTTTTACTAAGGTTCCAGGGGGGTCGCGACCCGTCGCAACCCCTCCTACACGCTGGTGTGCAGTTTGCATCCCCGGGACGTTCGGAAGATGCGTCTGCCTGCGTGTCGCCATAAACCGGAAGTCCCTCAGTATTGGAACTGTTGATAGACCATTGAGACGGGTTCCATTTTCTGGTCTTGGTGAAAATTCCCATCACTCAGCTCTGTTCAGTGATGCTTACTCCCAGGAAAGTGTTCTTATGATTGCACTGTTTTGTTTTGTCCGGCTTTCTCTCAATAATGCCACCTTTCCTACCCTATGTTTTAGTTGTTATTTTTATGTTTTTGCATATGTACTTTACCTTTGGTTTAACTTGTTTTAATGGTGTGTCCTTGTTTGGTCTTTAAGACAATTTTAATGTATTTTTGTAATCTGTTAGCTGCCCTGGTGGCCCTAATGAGGGCAGAAAAGTGGATGGCTATTTTGTAAATGGATAAACATAAGTACGCAAGCGTTTCTTGCTTTAAAACACCCTTCTAACCTTAAAAGCTTTTGTATGATTCTACAATACAAACTTGTGTCCAAGATCCTTTCTGCACTCGGTGTGTGTGTATATATTACAGGCCTGTATTGGATAGTTCCAAAACAGGCTTTTTGGCCAGCTTGAAGAGACGTGAAATGGAACATTTTAATGCAATATATACATCCTTGAAACATGCTTGCATGTTGTTTGTATATGCTAATAATATCCGATTTTCTTTTTTTTAGTTTTAACAGAGCAGGATAGCGCAGCAGCCCAGCAATACATCCGACAGGGATGCCCGAATTCCCTTCGAGCTGAGTTGTGGGCT
>NW_015162032.1:0-3413 GCF_001447785.1 Gekko japonicus | reverse complement strand
ACAATACGTTTGTGTGGTGGTTATCTGTAAACTCCCAATGCAACAGCTAACCTGTGTCTAAGTTTTGACCTCGTAGGATATCACACAAAGGTGTTTCTATTCATTGGTGCACTGGAGGAGCATTTATCGTATGGAGCTAGGAAGGGACTTCTTATAGGAGGCTTTTTCTGTGGAGGAGGGACTAGCCAGTTTTTTCAGCCTCACCAATGAATTTGCAGAAGTTACTGGATCACTCCCCCCTCTCCTAGTCTTTTGCAGTGCAATCCTAAACCTTAAGGCCTGCGTAGAGTTTTCAAAAACTTCCGTGTGTGCTCACCAGCAGGTAATGCTTTCTTGCCACAGATGGCTTGGTGAGCAGCTATTCATAAGACTCTTGAACGTACATGCTCTAAAACTGTGTTGTTTAATACTGTCTGGAAACCTGCCTAGAATATATGAGTGAAATATATACTGCACAGTCATTCAAATAATAGAGACGACTCTGCTGTCTCGTAAGAATACAATTAGACATGGTCTCTGTGCTTCACACCCATGGGGTTTAGTGCACCTGCACTGAACCAGATCGGTGTTGTAGCAAGCGCCAACAAATTTCCGTGCCCAAACCTCAGGCAGGCGCAGGAACCCCTACTTCGCATGCCCAGAGGGATGGGCGCGAACATCCCGCCAGTTTTCTTCTGACCGCCGTGCTGTTCGCAGCTCTTTTTGGTCGGTGAACTTACCTCAGTAGCCCTTTTCTCCGTTAGTAGCTCTCGGATTCATCTGGGTTCATTTTTTCTTGACTTTCATTAACTCATTCGTCCTTTGCCTAGAAGAAGAAGAAGAAGAAGAAGAAGAAGAAGAAGAAGAAGAAGAAGAAGAAGGAACTTAAAGATACAGGGGGTGCCCCCCCCTCCACCACCGCTTTTTGCCTCCCCTCGCCCGTTTTTAGTTTATGGCAAAAAAGAAAAAAAAGTGGGGTTTTTTCGACCGCTGTACATCCTGCGGAAGCAAATTGGCCCTTCCGGATGGCCACACGCTTTGCCTATTCTGCCTGGGAGAGGCTCATCATCCAGACGCCTGCCCTCACTGCGCTAAATTCTCTAACCAAACGCGGAAGAATCGGGCAGCGTGCTTAAAGGTGGCCCTCCTGGAGTCTGCTTTGGCCCCTCACCCGTTGGGGATGGATCCCGTTTCACAGCCAACAGCTTCGACGTCAACTGCTCCATCGGCTTCGGCGCGTCTATCGGTACCGAAGTCAGCTTCTGACATTGGGCGATCGACGAGTAAAAGATTAACTCCGCTCGTGCAATCTTCGGTGTCGACTCCTGTGAAGAAAAAGAAGAAAACCCGGGCTGAGAAGACAGGCAAGGCAGCCATAAAGGGCAGTACTAAACCCCCTAAGGCGCCTCGGCCAGATACCGCTGTGGATCCTCCCTCTGTGGTGGCCACCATGGATAAGCCTACAGTTCCTGGGGCATCGACGCAGGAGGCCCCACCAATTACTATGCAACCACCTATCCAGCTGCTGAACTCACCTGTTCGGAGAGCGCTTCCAATCCTGATCAATAGGGAACGATGCTCCGATATCGGCACAGTCACTGGTCTCAGCCACATCTCCAGGCAGGACAGACCTGCCTCTTCCTCGCCTTCTCGATTGCCCTCACCAGCCGATGCCAACTATCGATACTGACGCCCTCGTCATCGTCGAACGTCAGGGGAACGTCGCCATGTTTCTGACTACGCACAACCAGTCTTGCCCCGCTCTCGCTCTCGCGAACGTGGCTTTTCCCGATCTCCAAGGCATCCTTATGTCAGGGACTGTTCTCCTAGAGGTTACCAACCCCCCATTCAACCAATACCATGGGATCAACGACAACTCCAGTACCTCTATGAAGCTTATCCACCCGCGGCATCCATGCCTTGGCTGACCCCCGCTGGATACTCAGATTGGGACCGATATTCCATACATTGATCCCAATCACCCCGTCGGCCTCGAGTGCCTCCATCGGCCACAGTCTCCAGGGCGCCAGAGTCTCCTCGTCCACATCCACCGGCCCATGGGGACCAGCACGTCCAGGTTACACCGCTTGAACCTTCGATACCGAAACCCTCGGTATCGATGCCAGCCCCAGTCCAGTTAGAACCCCCAACACAACTTCCAGACCATGAATCATCGTCATCCGTGGCGGAGGCTTCTGAATTAGAGCTATCGGACCCAGGCAGTTCGCCCGACGACCCATCTCCAAGGCCATCGGTAACAGATAACCTGCCTATCTCACCCTCCGAGGCCATGTCCTCGTACGGTGACCTCATTAAACGTATGGCCCACTCGCTGGGACTCTCAGTAGTCCAACCACAACCCTCTGTCTCTGACGCTGTTTTTGATGTGGTCCAATTAGATGCGTCAACACTGATAGCGCTACCGATGTCAACGGTCCTCCTGCAAGCGACCAAGGTGTTGTGGGATAAACCCTTGTCCATGCCTGTTTCGTCACGCCGATTGGACCACATCCCACCCTGTGGGAATGCCTCTCTGAGTTTTTGGCAGACCTGCCTGACGACAAGTGCCAGCAGGCCAGGAAACTACAGTACCCACAGGGTGTACTGTTAACGGCTCACACGCGCCTGGTAGTTAGTACAGCCGAGGAAGCCTTCACCTTTCTGCCATTAGTCCATGAGAGATGTGTGGCCGTTCTCACGGACAACATTACAGCGCTCAGTTACGTAAACCAACAAGGGGGCACTGTGTCCCGTCGCCTCTGCGATCTGGCAATTCGTTTATGGAACTGGTGCCTGTCTCAACGCATTCATCTGACTGCGACCCACATACCTGGCCACCTGAATGTTCGAGCTGACAGCCTCCGTCACTTCCCTCCGGCACCGGATCTCCTGTTCCTCTTGGGAACATGGCTACTGCATCACAATGTCTGCCGCCTCAAACTTGGAAGGTGTGCCGCAGGGATTCTCCTCACGTGTGACTGAAGTTTTACTCAATGCTAGGAAACCCTCCACACGTAAATCCTATGCATGCAAATGGAACAAGTTTTGTTTGTTTATGGGTGTGCCTGCTTCTCAAGCAACTCGGGTTGGTCTTACAAGGATCTTTGAATTTCTATTATCCTTGGCCGATGCCGGTTTATCACACTCCTCGTTAAAAGTTTACCTAGCCGCCTTATCGGCATACCATGTTCAAGTTGAGGGACACTCAGTTTTTTCCCACCCCCTCTCTAAACGCCTCCTAAAAGGACTCTTGCACCTCTACCCTCCTGTCTGATGTCCGGTGGAACAGTGGGATCTCCCGATGGTCTTACGTCAGCTTACGCGAAAGCCATTTGAGCCGCTTGCGATGTGTGATATGAGGCTGCTTTCTTGGCAAACTGCATTCCTCATAGCCATCACTTCCGCGCGCAGGGTGGGAGAGCTCATGGTGCTCA
>NW_015162031.1:227269-239247 GCF_001447785.1 Gekko japonicus | reverse complement strand
AGGACCAAGCCTAACAACAGCCCTTGAGATAGCCAACATCTTTCCACTGTGCAGGTTTTGAAACTGGGCCCATAGGTCCCCAGGACCCATCCTTATTCTGCAGAAACACTCATGACAGAAGTCTTGGGCTGAAGTGGCTCAAAAAAGGGTGAAGTGCCAGGATGGCAGCATGTCATTCTGTCCCAGAGCCATGCTGTGAGAATGATACTTCTACATCCTGCATCCTGAGCAAAGCACAGCACAGCCACAGGAACACAACACCTGCCAGCAGTGCAGTTGAGCCTGATTACCTCCCAGACTATTGGGGCTGAGGCTTGGGAAGCCATAAGCCTGTATTCCAGTTCCTTGCCTCCAGTTCCTTTTGATGTTCCCAAATCTTTCTATTTGACCTGGGGGCTCTAGTCCAGTGGAGACCTGGCTGGGACTGCCTGCAGCGTGCAGGACACTTAGAAGGGCTCACAAACATTTACATATCATTGGCTCCCTTATTTAAATGTCCATGGACCTTCTTATTTGTCCGATAAATTGCTATTAATGTGTAGGGTCCCAAAAGGAACAGGAGAAAGCCTGGAGAGATTGTTTACTTACACTGATTCCTATAAAAGGAAAAGCTAGGAATTCCGACCACTTGAGAAATCAATGAGATCTCAGTGGATGCAATGGAATTTCACCGAGCAGCTTTGGAGAGATTGTCAAGGGGTAAGTACTTTCCAAATTGTTTTTTCCCTCTGATATATCTGCAGTTTGCTCCCACCTGATTAAATGTCCTGTGCCACATGATGGATTCTTCATTAATGGTGAGCTCTGCGCCTGGTGAAGCCTGGACATCCATCCCTCCTATTTTAACTCTCTGAAAACTTTGGTTTGGGAAAGTAACCCAGTTGATAATGTCAAATCCAGTTTCTAGTTCACCTTTATCATTGAAGTGAATGAGGTCCCCAGCACTGTTGTTAAATGAGATGCTCCTCAGAAAAGGGTGAAGCTGGATGGGAAGAGGCAAATGAAGATTTTATATGATGACAGTTGTATTTGGAAAGATGGGTTGAAAGATGTCCTTTGACCCTTTACAAAGAAAAGTTCAAACATTGGTCCTTGAGATCAGGTGCTATTTCTCTCATGAAGATCAATCCATGTTGCTATTCTGCCAACACATACAGCACAAAAATAGGAGACCTGTTGAGAAAAGCCTTGACCTCTGCCTCTGTCTCTGAAATCTCAAGCAAATGAACTGTTAATTATGGAGAAGGCAAATTCTGAAAATCTGCCTGGATCTTCCTCACTTTGTCTTCATCTGAGTGCATCTTGCTCTCCTTCTTCAGAGGTTTTTAAACAGAGGCTAGATTGCCATTTGGGAACAATGCTGATTCTGTGAATTTAGCCAGATCATGATAGGGAGGTATATTTCCTTCCACTAATGGTAAAAAGGATTTTTGCCTCACTGAGTACATGGCATGCAAAGCTTGTGCAAGGGCAAAGACAGCGTTGTAGATGCTGTAGCTCTGGGAGGTCATGGTCATCTCAAAAAAAGGACCTGGAAGACTCTCAGGCTTCTCCTGTCCAGTGCATCTGCCTGTCTCCCCATCCAGTTTGGAATTTGAGAATACACAGTTGAATGCAGGCTCCCAAAAGATCGTGATAAAGTCATCTTCTTCTGGCCAATGGGAACTTACAGTGTGAATGAAATTTTGGAACCCAAATATCTCATTGGTCTTAATGTTAAAGGATAAAGCACCATGGAAAACATTGATGTCTAAAAGCCTATCTAGTGTCTGAGAAGAGAAATCCCACTCTGCTGTCATAATCCATACCTTACCCATGATCACTTCTGGCATGCCTTCCATTTGTGTCAAGTATAAAAACCATTTCAAAACAAACATTGTATATGTGTCTGCCTTTGTGGTAAATACATTGACTTCCATCTTGTTTAGGAAAAGGGACAAATACTCTTTGGGTCTTGATAGGTAGAAAATGTCTGTCATGTCTTCAGTGGAAGTCAAGGTTGGTAGCCAATGAATGAAGGCCGGACAGATGCCATTCTGGGACAGCAGTGGTGTCAAGATCTGCACAAACTTTTCTCCTTTATAACCACGCAGGGCAACAATTCCAACCCATGTCCACTGGAAATACAGAAGTAGTTGGACAATCCCTCTGTACTGGTTGGCTTCACTGGGTACCATCTGGTAGATGGCAGGGAACTTGTTTTTTTCATTTGTCACTGGGACAAAGAAGCAGTAGGTAACCTAAGCAAAAATCAAGTTATTACAACTGACCATGAGATATTTAGGTCTATATGCATGTCAATAGTCAAACACATCCATAATTTATCAATATATCAAATTTTTATGGCCCCATCTTTGAATACTTAAATTTGGAGAACAAGACCATGAACAGGATTGATCAGTTTGCAGAAAATTACGAGACGTTTTTTAAAAATGGGAGGGTGAAGCTTTCCCAGATGGTAAAGAGGAGTACCTGTAACTTTAAGAAACAGATGCTCTCAGTGGCTGTTGCTAGGTATCCACAACAGCATTCAAGCCATAGTTTTTGTCAGGGGAATAGAAGGAGGCCCTTTCCAGGACTGTTTCAGCCTTTAAGAGAAAGAGTCATTGAAGCCAGGTCCAGCAGCAGTCACTGGGCAACTTTCTACCACATGACTTGAATGAATCACCCTGGTCGACATGCTTGCTAGTATTCAAAAGCAGCCCCTCCCCCACAGAAGTCAGAATAGTGGTTAGAATTTTAGATTATCATCTGGAGACCCAGGTTCAAATCCCCACTCTGCTGTGGATGCTCACTGGGTAACTCTGGGCTAGTCATTCACTTGCAGCCTAAACTACTTTACAGGATTATTGTGATGATAAAATTTATGAGAGGAGCTGCTTTGTGGAGAAAGTCTGGATATAAATGAAGTCAATAAATAATGAATAAAGCTAAATATGAGGGGCATACAAAGGTATGTTGGTTGGTATGTGGAAAGGAGAGAAGGGAAAAGGGAAAGGTGAGGATATGGGAGCTGCCAAGAGGAGAAAACGAGGAAATCCTGCGAGGTAGGTTATGCTGAAATAGAGCAACTGGATTAACCTAGTGGGTTTTGTGGATAATCAGATATTTGAACCTGTGATTCTGCATTCCTTGTCCAACTCTATCTATACTATACCATACTGGGTCTATTAAAAGACTGAAACATCTCAGAGATGTTGCCTATTTTAAGTTTGTGATTATTAATAAAGTAATACTTAGTGGCATTGCTACATATTTTGAAAGAACTGTAGAACTATGTTGAGTATTGCCCTTGAAAAACAGCATCTACCTAATTGTGAAGTCATATAGACTACATTGTAACAGAAGTGCCAAGTTTGATAAGCATCCTACCTGTGGAATTTTGTACATGCTGAAGATGCTGGCTATGTGAAAGGAGGTTTCATAATCCAGTCCCCCAATGACAGCTATTAAATTCCTCCGATCGTTACAACAGTAGTTCGGGATGATCCTTTTCAAGGTGCAGAGGAAGTTCAAGATGTTCTGATAAGTCAACTTGGCATTGAAGTAGCTGTCATAGATATGAAACCCAAGGCTGGTATTGGGTAAAAGTTTGGGTTTGTCATTGACCTCCTTCACAGCAAATGCCAAGGCAAGGACATGTTGGTAGTTCTTCAGTGTCGCACTAATAAAACAAGAGTTATATCTCTAAATCCATTAAACACCTTCTAAATCTGCATTGAAAAGACGAGCGCATCAGATTAATGAAATCAAGAGGCTAGTGATGTACACATTTTCAAAACAAATCAAAGAGCATGCAGAAAGCAATTTTAGGCTTTCAATAGTTCTCATAGAAAGCAAAGGGTATAATTCCCGGCTTTATTCCTGAACCCTCATAAAAGTGACTAGTGGAAATTTTATTGGGGGGTAAAGTAATAATGGTTTAGATGCTGCCAAAAAAAAAAAAATAAATCTTGTGTGATTCCCTTCTTTAATACAACCTCCATCCTGTGTCTTTTGTTCATGCAGGTTCCACAACAACTAGCATAAGTTTTTTTTTATGGCCAAGTGGATTCCTTAGAGAGAAAATGAAGAAAAATCCTAATGTTATCTGGATTTTTTAAAAAATAAACACTACTTGAGAGGAGAAAGGGAGAAGCAGATGACTTTAAAAGTGGATTTCTTTCCCCTTTTTCACCAGCAGAAACAATTTGGATCCAGCCCAATATTTTCTTTTCTCAGCTAAAATGTTTAACATTGAAACAAGCAGGTGTCTGCATACATTTTAAGAAGCAGAGAGTGTTCCATTTCTCTTTGTTTTATATTTATTAATCCCCCCCAAAAAAATTGGACTTTCAATTTTTGCTATGCATTCATAATACAAATATTCTATTTGTGTTGTATTTATACATAACATTTGTGCCATTTATCCATAGCATACATGGATAACAGTGTTTTATTGACAAACCCCAAACATGGGACAGTGCTTCAAGTAAAGATACGCTGGGGGGAAACAAAGTGGTGTGAAAATAAAGAATGGTGGGTTCAGTTGATATAAAGATAAAAGGATACGTGTGTTGCACTTTTCTGTTCAGTGGAAATAAGAAAAGCTCCTTACATAGGTTCCCCAATCAGCTTTGTCTTGGGATCGTCTGCAAAGGATAAGGCTTCAAAATAAATGGAAAGCTGAGAAGTCATTCCACCAATGATGAGGTCACCTGCTTGATAATATTCATGTGGAGTATGGAGTGGATCGCTCATCCTGCAGATGTATGTCTGTGCCTTGCATTCAGTTGGAATCAGCTGTAACAGCAGTAGCAGCAGCAGCAACACAAATGAAATTGTCATCTTGAAAGAAACTCCTATAAACATGACACACAATCATTTGTTGATCTATCTAGTTCATCCTCAACTATCATGCCCACCCCACTATAGTTAACTACATCAGGTAATACTCCATGATTTCTGGAAGCACCGATTATACAATAAATTGGTTTGAATTCTGGTCTGTAAATCAGAAAGAGGGAAACTACCAAAAGCCAGTCCATCACAACCCTGTTTATTCACAGCCCTTCAGGAAACAACTGAATGGCTCAGAGGTCTTTTATTTAGTCTTCAAAACTTGATTATTGATGGCACTCTGAAAATCCATGTGGGCCTTGTCAGGAAGAACAATTAATCACGGGGATGATGTAATGACAGGGTTCAGAATTAATTACCATGTGGCCGGTGTATAATGTGACAGTGTATAGAGCAGAACTCATGAAAACAATATGCTGATCTGTGCTTCTAGCCATAGAGCTCAGAAAAGAACAAATAAGTATAGTAAGCAAATGATTAGCATCATAATAAGAACATCTTCACTACCTCTCAGCAAAGAACATGGATCTTCTTGACCTACACTGAGATAAAATTCCATCTATAATATGAAATAAGAGACACAAAAGGTCTTTAGAAATCCAATTATTTGCCTTTTGGAGAAGAACATGAGAAATGCCTTCCTAGTTTAGACCAATGGTTCATCTACTCTAGTATTCTGCTTCCAATAGTAGCCAACCAGATGCCCATAGAAGAGCCACAGCCAAGGTAGGGTTGTCTACCCAGAGATGGAGACTGGAGTTCTCCTAGAATTACAGCTGGTCTCCAGGTCTACAGAGATTGATTTCCCTGGAGAAAATAACTGTTGGTATCTGGCATAAGTCTTCAGAAGGATGGACTCTGTAGTATTATACCCCAATGAGGTCTCTCATCTCCCCAGGCTGCAGCCCTAAATCTCCAGGATTTCCCAGCCTGGACCTGGCAACCCTAAGCTTTGACTGACAAGATCTATTTATCATATGACAGAGATACACAAAGGAAGTGTATAGTAGTATAAAATATGTAACCAAGTTGATGCAATGGGTATGCAGACTGATTGGGCAATCCCTCTAAATACTAATATCTAGATTTCCAATCCACCCAGTCACAGCTGGGGAGAGTTCAAAGAGCTCTGTCACATCTCCCTGGAAAGCATAATGCTCACATTACTGTGAGAGATGGAAAATAGTTTGTCAGGCTGCACCACAATCACATTCGGGTCCTGATGTTTTGCCCCATTTAAACAACAAGTCTACACAATTGCCAAAGTGTGTTCATATTCAATTAGCCTTCTTCCATCCTGAGGGTGTCTCGTTGGTATTTAACCAGTTATTGATACTGGGTAGAACTGATCACATCTATGTTCACAACCCTTCATTCCCTAGATCAAAATTATGTGATTGCAGGATTTGAGCAGATTTTATAGCGGGGTGCTGGGATCTTAGTCTGGATAGGCCCACCTCAGCCATGACTGACAAAAGAAACTCCTAAACAAGCTTTAAATGTTACTTTAGG
Organism: Gekko japonicus; assembly: GCF_001447785.1. Taxonomy (NCBI): domain Eukaryota; kingdom Metazoa; phylum Chordata; class Lepidosauria; order Squamata; family Gekkonidae; genus Gekko; species Gekko japonicus. The sequence continues at coordinate 232,896 of NW_015162031.1, read as the reverse complement.
AAGACTATTTCTAGCAATTCTGATCCCTTCACAGGAACATTTTAGCTTCTTTTTTTCAGCTGAGTATCCCTATTTCATACCACAAATGCGTTTTGTAACTGTGACTTTAAAAAAAAATGGTTTACCAGGCAAGAAGGCTCCCACCGCTCAAAACACACAGAACACAGTTTCCTAGAGAAGACAAAGAACTAATTTATTGGTTGATATATGCTGGTTTTAGATTCTGACACTTACACCATATCCCAAGAAACCTCAGAGCCTTCATATTTCTAAGAAAGAGAGTAAAGCTGAAGTGGGCTGAACGACCACCCCCTTAGGCAAACACAAAGAATCCATTCTAGTGCTGGGAGAAAGCCCCACTGGGCTTGCCTTTGTTTGGATCAAAGGCCAATGTATCTGCACAGTGCTTGGGTTATTTTAAAACTCATTATGATTGTTCTGGATAAGAGGGTAGAAATGCAAGGTCTTCATCACTACAGAGTTCCTGAATACCCAGACCCATATTCCAACCCAAATTTGCCTATTTATCAGTCACTGATAAAACAGTATATGTTGTTGCAGCCCAGAGAAAGTAAAGTGGAAAGAAGAAGAAGAAGAAGAGGAGGAGGAGGAGGAGATTGGATTTATATCCCACCCTTCACTTGGAGTCTCAGAGCAGTTTACAAACTCCTTCCCCTTCCCCTCCCCACAACAGACACCCTGTGAGGTGGGTGGGGCTGAGAGAACTCTGACAAAAACTGCTCTTTCAGGAACAGCTGTGCCAGAGCTTGTGACTGACCCAAGGTAACATCAGCAGGTGCAAGTGGAGGAGCGGGGAATCAAACCCGGTTCTCCCAGTTTGGAGTCTGCACACTTAACCACTACACCAAACTGGCTCTCTTGCCTCATCCTCCACTAAGTGGCATGGAACCCTGTTCTGCCCAGTAGACAGGTTTTGCCTCTTTGCACAGAGGTATGGGGTGTGCATTTGACTTCCTATGTCTGAGATGGGTGTCATCTTCTTGATGATGCTGGGAGTTGCTATGATGGGAATTGGGGCATTGTGGGGCACATACTATTTGCAGTGGAAGCTAAGGTTGTCTGTGGCAGGCAAAACTCATCTATAATAATAAAAGGAAGTATCTATTGGTTTCTGGCATAAGTCTTCAGAAAGTAAGGCTATGCACTGAAAAATGAGCCACCAAGTTCAAAATGGCCATGGGAGTTTCGGTGTCAGAAATGAACAGAATCAGGACATTCTGACACCAGATCATCTCCAGTTTCTCTCTCCCCCACCCATGCTATTTGCAATGGAAGCTAAGGTTGTCTGTAGCAGGCATAACTCATCTGGTAATAAAGCTAGGAGCATCTAAATTGGACACAAGCTTAAGGATTATGTGGAACATGCAGTGCCAAAAATGACCATCCTGGCACAGATTAATTCCACAACATCTCTCTATATTGCTATGGGAGCTAAAGTAGAGCCTTTTTTCCAGCAAGATTCAGTGTAATACCATCAGCAATCTTGCATGGGAGATATAATAACAGTATATGTGGATAGACTTTGCCATTGCAACTCTGGATGCATTGAGACTGTTTCACATATTTGTTTGCATTGTCAATTTTTTGTGGATATATGTTCTGGATATTTAAATCCTATCTTAGCCAACATGATGAACCGTTCTGATGCTTTAAAAGTGCATCGTCTTCTAAATGAGTCTGTTCTGGAAATATCAATGAATGTAGTCATGTTTTTACAATTAGCGATAAAGCTATGCTAGGAAAACTACCAAATGTGTAATTGTTTTATGTAACACTATGCAATATTATGTAGTCAGTAAAATGCTCGGCTCTATATGTATGGTTCTATATGGTCTTATGGTTTTATAAGTATATTTCTTTCTACAGCAATCCTCTTTTAAAGTATTTTTATGCCAATAAAGGCTAACTGAACTGAACTGAACTGTATAGACCTGCCCTTCAAAAGTGTTTGGAAACTTCATCTGGCACAGAATGCTGCAACCAGGATGCCCAATGGTGTGGGTTGGTGGGACCAGAGCATTCCAATTTTGGTTCATCTACACCAGGGGTCTCCAGGATTTTTAACCCTACAGGGCACCTTTGTAATTCTGACATAGGGTGGTGGGCACAACCACAAAATGGTTGCACCTACCTGACCACTACAATCACTTCTGTGGCCCTATTTTGGGCACCCTATTTTGGCCAGTTAACAAGTCAAGAGAGGACCTTCTCTGTCTTTGCACCAAAACTATGGAACTCCTTCCCCAAGAATTATCTCTTACATCACTGTCTTCTGCCAGTGGGTAAAGACCTTTTTGTTTCATCTGGTGTTCCCTCAATAATGTCTCTTTTCTGCTGTATGTTCTAACTGCTGGACCTGTGTCTTTATATGCACATTTTTCTTTTTAAAATTGGTGATGTATTTTATAATGAACTGCTTTTAATTGTTAGGTGCTTTGGTGGCCCTGATAAAAAATTTGTAAATAAATGATATACAAACCTTTATGTCTTCTGCTGATGTGCTAGGTGGCTGATACACTTTGTCTGGGACTGATGGAGGACTGAGAAACCGGAGAGGGGGCAGCTCTTTCAGGGTGACTGTCTTGCCCTTCCTCACCCAGGTCTCAGTCACGCACACCAGGTCCACTTTCTGTGTTGCAAAATGATTTTGCAGAGTTGAAGTTTATTATTAATGGACCTGGCATTACATAACATCAGTGCAGGAGAAAGGTATGTGTTCCTAGCCCAACTACCAACATGTCTCCGGATGGGATGAAGGTTGGAAGATATATCTCCATCTCCTTCTGTTACAATACCTTGTCCCATATCTTTTGTGTCTTCAGATCCCTGACTCCATAGTGGGCCTCCCCTAGTCAATTTCATCCATCACCACCCACCCTGCACCACACCTACACACATTAACACCACTAACCCACTAGTCTTATACAAATAAGCCACTAACACTAACAAAAAACAATACCCATCCTAATCACTACAGTTCTTAACTATTCTGCTCCTTCCCTCCAGGGGAGAGCCAGTTTGGTGTAGTGGTTAAGTGCGCGGACTCAAATCTGGGAGAACCGGGTTTAATTCCCCACTCCTCCACTTGCACCTGGCTGGATGACCTTGGGCAAGCCATAATTCTGGCACAGCTGTTCTTGAAAAAGAGCAGTCTCTGCCAGAGTTCTCTCTGCCCCACCTACCTCACAGGGTGTCTGTTGTGGGGAGGGGAAGGGAAAGGAGTTTGTAAGCCACTCTGAGACACATTTGGGTAGTGAAGGGTGGGGTATAAATCCAATCTCTTCTTCTTCTTCTTGCAACCCTTTGTTAAGAAAATTACAGTAGGGCCAGTTAATATAAGTGCCCTTTCCCCATCTCTGCCAGTAGTGCTTAGCAAGGTACTTCCTGAATATGATAAATTACCTATGAAGCTATTGGCTGGGAAACATATGAGCATATTGAAATAACCACTCACAAGATAATGGGTCAAATTGGACTAGTTTGTGTTTAATACATGCTTTTTGTCAACGTTTCCACATTATGGAGGAACATGTATTTTTGCTGATTGCTTTCCTTACAGCAATTTTGATGTCCTTGTTTCTCAGGGTAAATATTATAGGACTGAGAAGGGGCGTAATGATGGTGTAGGGTATTGATATCAGTGTGTCATTGTCTAAAGTGTCAGAAGCACTGGGCCTGAGGTAGACAATTGCAGCAAACCCATAGTGCATAATTACCACAATGAGGTGAGAGGCACAGGTGGAGAAGGCCCTCTGCCAACCATCAGTGGAGGGCATTTGAAAAATAGTGGAGAGGATGAAGACGTAGGTCAATATGATGAACAGGAAACTGCTAGACAAGCCAAAAATTGAGACTGCAGAGACCACAACTTCAGTGTTACTTTCATCAGTGCAGGCCAACCTAACCACTGTCCTCATGTGACAAAAGAAGTGGTTGATGGTTTTGGAGCCACAGTAGGGCAACCTGAAAATCAGAGTTATCTCAGCAACAGATATCAGAAACCCTGCCATCCATGAAAAAGCTACAAGCCATAGAATCACCCGATTGTTCATGAGGACAGGGTAGTGCAGGGGCTTACATATGGCGAGGTATCGGTCAAACCCCATTATGGTAAGGATGAAGCAGTTTGTGCCCCCCAATCCAAGGAAGAAAAACATTTGTGCAACACACCCAGCAAAAGAGATTGTTTTACTCTTGGTTAGCAAGTCCACCAGCATTTTCGGAATGATGACTAAACTGTAACATGACTCAGAAAAGGATAAAACAAAAAGGAATAAATACATGGGGACATGAAGGGTCCTATCAGTCCGAATGACTACAATGATCAGCAGATTCCCAATCACAGTGATAATATACATGAGAAGGAACAACACAAATAAAAATGATTGTAAAGCTGGAGAAACGGAAAACCCAGCCAGGATAAAATCTGTTACAGATGTCTGGTTTTTCTTCATCTCCCTGCAGCACCTTGGACCTGGAAAGAGAACAAGATTTCAGTTACCAAAGATGAAACTCAATGTTGTGAGTCAAAACCAGTTCCAATTTGGTCATAATCCTGGCTAGCGTTCTGCCAGTGCTCTCTGCCTGACCCAGCAACAGAGGAGCCTGTCAAGAACAACTCCCTCTCCCCCTCCCACACCCCAAACCCACGCTGCTTTTAGATTCTCCGTTAACACTTTTTAAAAAGGAGATGTTTTTAGAGATACAGTACTGCTGGCAAAGACCTTCATTACAAAAAACAATCCAAGGTTGTTTCCTCCCACCTTCTCCTCTCATCTCTGTGCCTATGCCCCTGCTGCTCAACTAGGCGTCAAGGTGGGGCTGGGCTGCAGATGTTAACTGACCTCAACCGAAGTGAACCAACCTGCACTAGGGTGGTATGGGATGAAGATGCCTGGGCTGGGAAAACACTATGAGCCACACTGCCTGTCACTTGTGCCACCACCGGCAGAGTCCAAGCTGTAATCTCCAGAGACAGCATGGCAAAAGCCCAGTTCTGGAAGGTGTGCAACTTTCCCCTATCACCTGTGTGTCTCTGCCACCCATGCTTCTGACTAGGTGCAAAGTAAATGCCAGCAACAGAATATGGAATCAGGTTGCCAAGAGTGGGGTGAAGGTTGGGGTGAGACAGCTTTCTATCAGACCCTTGGAAAGGGTGTGTGTGTGTGTGTGTGTGTGTGTGTGTGGGGTGGTGTGGGGGGGGAAAAGAGAGAGAGAGAGAGAGAGAGAGAGAGAGAGAGAGAGAGAGAGAGAGAGAGAGCATATTCAGTTGAATTAGGGTGTCTCCTGGTTTTGTGTGAGGATGGCTGTGGTCACACAGTTGTTTTGATCAGGTTTCACTGCTGTTTCCTCCCACTTTTAAAATTGCTGATCAGACAGGCCTTTCGTGCCAAAGCGGGCTCACTCCCACAATGCTCCTGGTTCTCTCCCGTGTTTTCCTGCACCAGGAAAATCAAGTACTGTCCAGCTATTTGCACCTTAAATCCATGATTTTGCCCATCTGGACAGCCATCTCGCTCAATGATTGTGATTAGGGCCGTCTGACCATTCTTCACGCAATGAGGTTTCCCCCCCCCCCCGCTCCCTTTTTTGAGCGCACTAGCAAC
>NW_015162031.1:193164-227007 GCF_001447785.1 Gekko japonicus | reverse complement strand
TTCCCATCTCGTCTCCAAAGCTGATCTCCTCCCTCCCCAAATGCCGAAAGGGAACCGTCATTTCCCTCCCCCCAGTTACCGTGGGGGAAGGCTGTCCTTCGCACATGTTTTTTTTCTTGCCAATTTGCCACTGTCGCACACAAGTGCAATGCAATGTATAAACCTTTAAGCGCTTGGCTGTATGTGGCCATTCGGAGGGGGGGGGGACCTGCTGCTGTCCCATTAAAAGGGGCTGGGGGTGGGGAGGAGAGTCCCTCCCCTGCTCTCTCTGGGGCTGGTGAATAAAACCTGCCTCTGGCTGAGCTGCACAGGACCATGCATAAATAACGCCTGCAGCCCAATTTCCTCTGCTGGACCTGGGTGAGGGAGGGAGGGCGGCCCGGGAAGTGATGTGTCATCCCGGAGGCCAGGGAGATGAGAGGCCACACTGGAGGACTTGGCAGCAGGGAGAGGAGCCTCGCCTGGAGGTCCTGATCCAACTCTCCTCACTCCTCAAAGGCACCCACATCCAGGTGGCCACTGGTTGCCCACGAGACTCAGCCACACACTTTCCCAGACCCAGCCAGGATCGCAGCACCAGAAGCAGCAAGGGGAGGGGCAGCAGAAGTAGGGGGGAAGTCCTGGGTGGCCGTGCTGCTCTCTTGAGGCTTGCTTTCAGCTGCAAACCTAGGGTGAGAGTGTTTCTGAGCCTGCACAGAGCACCCTGCTGTCCACCACCGCCGCTTGGGCAGCGTGGCTATCTGGATGGTGCCCAGGAGTACAAGAAACCTCCAAAACAAAGATTTCTCAAGACTAGCCAGGTTTGTTATCCATGAGTCAAATTCTGGTATGACAAAATAACTATGGTTAAGACAAATCATTGTATTACATTATGTTTGAATCAAACCTATGTCTGGGAAAGCCACAAGCTCTTGCTATATCGGAGCTCCTGCCCGCTCGGCAATGCCGATGGTGGGCGGGGGCTGTTTTGCCGCCCTGAAGAATGGGGACAGCAACAGAGCAGGACGCTATGCGTCCTGATGTGGTGGGGGCAGAGCCGGCCCATTCAAAGGGCTAGGCTCTGTTCCTGCTCTTGGCAGTTGCTCCACGTGCTCGCCCACCCTCCCGCCCTGTTCTTAGCGCAGGTTGTTGCTGGTCGCCAATGGGGCCAGGTAGGATTTTTTTTTGCTTCCACCTGGATTGGCTGAATGGGTGGGGGTGTTTTCACCTACCTTACACTGAGATCTGGGGACTGAGGTGATGTTTGAGGTTGATGATGTTTAAATAGGTTGGTCACTTGGCAGGTTTGTGCAAGCAAGAAAACGGAACTGGTGAGCACCTTACGGCATATCCCGTTAGGGAACAGGGGGTCATCAGGAGCTGCCTTCGGATTTCAAGGTCCTGGGTGGGGTATGGTGATCACCTCCACTGGGAACCTTTTAGGGCAGGCTCCTCCCTGCAGGTTGGAAGGCTTCACGGGTAGGCAGTCCTAGAGGAAAACCAGTTTGCTGGGCTGCTGGTCACAAGCCAGAGAGTTGGCTCACGACCAGAGCTGGGTGACCCGCCCTTCAAGGGCAAGGGGATTGGTCAGGGAGTGATGCCTGCCTTGCCTGGTCCATTCTTGCTTAGTTGCTGTTGCTGCAATGTTCTGTTAAATAGTTAATAAAGTGGCCCTTGTTTTATTCCAAACCATTGTCTGTCTCGTTATTCTGGCAGGGGGGGGGGCAAGTTTCCTCAGATGAGTTGTAGACATGGCTATGGGAAAAACCTATGTGTCCATATTACCTTCCTGTTGTGTTTTGTGGTCAAAAGGGTGGTTGTTTGCAGGATGTTTGTATGAATGTGTGATATAAGGGTATTAAAGCCCATACCTACAGAAATCTCTGGAATATGCTGGTTATGGGGCTCATACTGAATACACCACAGTGGTTCATGCAAGGGAAGGTGTTTTGTTGTAATTGTATCTTCTGGATTGTGTCCTGTCTATGGGCTGGGGTTGGGTGAGGGTCCAGCATTGCTATGCTTGGATTGTTTCTTTCCATGCATGTTTAATGTGCAGCAATCACTGGCCTGCTGTACTATAAACTTCATTGAGAATGTATCGGATTTGTGCTTGTGTTATAGTGGCATTAGTGGGGCTAGAACAGCAAAAAAACCCAGGGTTTTTTCTTATAGTGAGCTATTTCAGATGACATTGTGTGCCATAAATGTGGCATATAAATACAGTGGCATGAAGTGTAGAGAAAGCAATAGCAACTAGTAACTATGTGGTAATTTACAGAGCTATCCTAAACAGAGTTACATGATTCTACAAGATATTAAAGCTGGAAACCTGAAGGATTTGTGGTGGACATCTTATTGCATACCCCCTCACACACACTATTTTCTTTTTCCCTTCCATGAAAACTCTCACAGCCTCTCCTCTTTTTCTGTTTCCTTCTTTCCTTCCCACCCACCAGCAAATCTACCTTCATCTTCAGCTTTTCCTTTTTCTTTCCACCTGATAGCCTCTACCTGGGAAAACTATGTCCAGTTGTGTGGTGGAGGCTACTGCACTGTGTTCAGGTGCACTATGCAAAATCCATAAAGACTTGTTGGAGATACCACACTTTCAGTGTATTCCCTTCACCATACTATTTCTTCTATCCCTCCTCCTGGCAACTCCCATATCCACACCTTTCCCTGCTTCCTTTTTTTCTTCTCACCCACACACTCACCTTTTACCAGCCCCCCCCCCATATTGAGAACTGGATATATTGATATTCAGCACCTGTTAGGTTGGCATTCTCCAAACCTGACGCTGATCTTTGCACAGCCAAGCATTATATAAAGTTCCCAAGCATGGCAGGTCTTGATTCAGGTTTGGGTTGCCACACAGGAAGAGCTGGGTCTTCAGCCTTCCTCCCCATGCCAATTTCCCAAACTGAAATGGCTTCTTTGGGTCCCTATTTGCCCTGCTGCAGGGCACTACATGTACAGAATACTGCATGTGGAGCCCTACAGCAGGGCAAACTGGGACCCCAATGCCATTTCTGCTGAGGAAAATGTCATGGGAGCAAAGGCAGAAGCTGTTCCTCCCCCTGCACCATCATCCCAAGCTGAATCGGGACCTGATGTGCTTGAGAACTTTGGATCCCCAGTGCCACACTGGGCTATGCACAAATTAGACATTGGGTTGGATCTCAATGGACAATTTCCATTTTTGCAAGCAAAAATGCAAGAAGGCAAGTTGGGCAACTGTTTGTGCTCAGTCAGATTTATTGTATCCCCACGTTTCTGCTTGCACAAGATGTTTTCTGGGTACTATGATACATAGGGAGAAAAGCACCCAATATTGCATGAGATCCTGTTGCAAGCAGAAGTGTGTTAAGTTTGTTTTTGTTTCCTCTAGCACATTCCTAGATCCAAGCCATAATGTCTAGTTTGTACCTGAGCTCCTTGACTTTACTTTCAATGGAATTAGAAGGGTTTAATTCTGCTTAGGGTGACACTGCTAATCAAATTATTGGGTAAATTGCTGAACAGCTGGTGAAGGAAGACGGCAGTATTTTTGTCATCTGCTATATTTTCCTTAAGTATATTTGATAACTTCCCCAGAGTTACTTACATTAATCAGGGTTGCAGCTGGCACAATGGTATGAGTAAATATCCTATCTCTTTTATTCGGTGCGAGGAATATTTTTCAAATGTGAAGAGTTTACTGAAAATGAAACATTTTTGCATGTTTCAAAATGGCCCCTCAGCATTCTGTCATTGTTAAAAACTTTCAATTATTCCACTGTGCTAATCGACTAAAATGGTTTTCTGAAAGATGGAAGTGGTTATCCATAATCTTTGACATTTCTACTCCTTTCAAACGTGGTCTTCCACAAGGAGGAAAAGCAAATACCTGAATGTGACAGACATTTGCTACTTTTGCTTTCCTTCATGACACACTTAAAAATTATCCCAATCTGTCTAACTAAGATTCAGAGACTCTAGCATACCTTATACAATGTCCACAGCTGGTGTGTTGACCATCTGCTATGCTCTGGAGTCTGCGGTTCTCCTGATTTCTTGAAGATTCTAGAAGAATTATTACCTTTTTTTGTCCCAAATAAGGGAATAAGAACCCACTATGGATAGGGGGGAGGGGAACTGGGTTTTTCTTTAAAAAGTCAAGCCAAGTGAAAAAAGATCTGAGTATATCATGTGCCTCCTAAATACCAGCCAATATTCTTCCATTAAAAAACAAACAAACAAAAGCAACCAGTCAGTGTAACTCAACAGACTATATGAAAGTGTCTTTTCCAGAAGTGGAAGGTCTTATCTGTTGTTTTTAAATTTCATAATTAAATCTCAGCAGGTTTATGCCCTTGATCATTATATTTTAAAAAAATTTCTTGATCCTTTGGGATTTGATCCACATCCTGTCTGAAAGTTCTGCAACAGAAGTAATTAAACTTTTTCTCTATTGATCTATGAAGCAAGAAGTTAAAAAGAATGAAAACTATCAGAACTTAATTATTCTTGGATACAGTGATAGCCAGGCGCATTACATTGTATTATGTGCTTCATTAGTGAGTCCTGTTACTGTATCAAACAATATGGTCAGATACTCATTATTTGGGTGTGTGTAAAGTCGCATGAGCTGCGGTGGCTCAAGTGGTTAAGATGCTGAACTGCAGGCTGCGGAAGGTCGGTAGTTCAGCAGTTCAAGACCCGAGTTGCTGCATGACGGATTGAGCTCCCGTCTCTGGTTCCAGCTCCTGCCAACCTAGCAGTTCGAAAGCAAGAAATTGCAAGTAGATAAATAGGTACCACTTCAGTGGGAAGGTAACAGTGTTCCGTGCACCTTGGTGTTTAGTCATGCCGGCCACATGACCACAGAAACGTCTTTGGACAGCGCTGGCTCTTCGGCTTTGAAACAGAGATGAGCACCGCAACACTAGAGTCAGATTCGACTGGCTTTCGAGCAAGGGAACCTTTACCTTTACCTTTTTAAAGTACCATCAGGTCGCCATCAACTTATGGTGACCCCAGCAAGGGCTTTCAAAGCAACTGAGAAGCAGAGGTGATTTGCCATTGCCTTGCCTTCCTCTGCAGAGTCTTCCTTGGTGGTCTCCCTTCCAAGTACAGCCCCTCCTTAGGCTTCAAAGATCAGACAGGATCAGGCTATACTATACTGCCTTCCCTCTCATTAAGTCATTTAGGAGAAGCAAGAGCATTCATTTTATTTATTTGAAGATTTACATCTTGCATTTTTATTCTAAAATGAATACTGCTGGACTGCCGGTCAACGCTGCTTCTGTTTGCCACATGAAAAGAAAAAAAATAACTGCATGTGAACTGTAACAGCTGAAGTATTCAAATTAATATGACTGCTATACTTCCAGGAGGCATTGTGAAATGGCTCATAGGTCATTTCACCTGTGTGAAGGCCAAAAATAAGGTTCGTTAAAGAGATGTATCTGAACTAAAGATTAAATCAGATGGTGGCTATGGAATGACTCATCCAGGTCTTGAAGGGCACGGAGAGGGACCCTGCCATTCTATCCCACTCACATAGAAGATGATAAGATTGGGAAAGCACTAGTATGTACTTGGCGAACTATAGCAGCTGGGGAGTATATTATAGATCACCATTTGGAACGGATGGTGGAATTGGACAAAGTTCTGAAGAACTTCAGTGTTGTTATAGGGCAACTCTTACCACATACGCTCCACTTCACATGTATCCTTAAGCATGGCTTGGTTCTCTAACTTGAGTTCAGGACACTCACCCAGAATCATGACCAATTTGCGGGAATCTAAGCTCAGCATCAGGGGGAAGCCTCTCCCAGCTTCTGCAGCCAGCACACTCACTCATTCACTAATTGGGGGAGCAGAATATGTGGTTTACGTATCTTTAGCTGGATTGTGAGCAGTCAGACTCAAAGTGCCTCTAACAGGCAACCAGTAACTATGAAACAACCAGATATTTTCCAAAACAAGGCTTAGAATTTATTGAGGAAAATAGTAGAGGGGCAGGAATTGAAAAGGTACTCAAGCAATCAGTGAAACTGTTGCATTCAAAAGGATGTGTGTATGAAGAGTTTAATGAGAGGAGAGAAAGGGAAAATGAAAGACAGCCAAGCCTGGATTTAACTGAAAATTCTGTGCTGGAGAATGTACAGGAGGATAAAGGGAAGAGAGAGGGATTTAGATCTTTTCTGCACACACAGCTCATTGTAGCTTACTCCGGAGAATCTGAGCAGTCGGGTTGACTTTGTTGGAAATAGGTGTTCGTTGAAAGGTCTTATTCTAAATTTAATCTGTTTACCATGTGTGCTATTGTTTAGACTCACCTGGAAGGGAAATCTGGCTCAGAGCCAATTAAAACAAAGCCTGCGAAATCTAAGTCTGTTTACTCACAATCATTGGTTAATGCATTCAGGTGGTTTCCTTTTAGGGGCAAAGAAGAAGAAGCTCCATTGCACTTGTTGTTGTGAGACCATGTGGTCGGTCTGTTCTGTAAAGCTGTACAGATGTACGTGGTTTAAAAATCCAAATAAATAAATAAACACACACCTCAAGTTCACAATTTTTTTTAAAAAAATGGTTTTGAATACTGCTCTGTATTTCTCACTATGAAGGAGCCAGGTATCTGACCTGTATAGAATCACAGCTGGGAAAATAATTCCAGTAGCTAAATCATCAGGATTGGTTTAATTGTCATTTTATTAACATAACAAACATTATATCAAATTTGTACACATTATGATCCAATCTGTAATAACAGTACTGAACTTGTAACTAACAAAGGCTCTGCTGCCCCAATGCTAACAAATTGGCATGTGTGCCTTCTCTGTCTGTCTGTGGGTTTGTGTGTGTAAAGTGCCATCAAGGCAAGTAAGAAGTGGTACCCTTCCAAGTACTGATCCTGCTTAGCTTCCAATATCTGAGGAGTGGGCTATGCCAAGCTGCCTTCCCTCCACCTTCTACCTTACAATTTCTTTAAACCTACACACATCGGTACAGTCACAAAACAACAAGAACAAAGGTGTACTCCTGTTCTCATGCAACTACAGTGATCCAGACATTGCAAATGGCCCATCTGAGTTTCTTTCGAAACTCTGAAAAACAAGTTACATTAGAAGAACAGGAAACTTTTTGAGCGGTGGGGGCAGTTGTGCTATACTCCTGAGAGCAAATCTCTTGGACTACTCTGCAGAGCTTGAGAATACCTTTTTCCACAGCGCTATCAGCATCTGAATGGTTAGTTTATAAGGAATAAGGTGAAATGGGTGACTTCAGAGAAGCACAAAGAAACCTGAACCTGAGAATTCATGAATAAAAATGGTAAGTTATGTTTTGGTCTACTACCGATATCCTGAGCAGGCCCCCCCTTTATTCTTTTAGTATTATTACATTGCCTCTCAGACTACTGCTTATAAGTTCCACAGCCTTCCATGTAATGGAATTAATGAAAATACACTGACATATTGGTGGATTGTCAATAAAGTCTCACAGATTCAAAAATGGAAATGGGGAATATCAGGGCAGATGTCCATGAGAGAGAGCTCACAGGCTGGGAACCACTTTCAAAGTTATAATTGTCCTCAGTTCCCCTGTACGTGGTTGCTGCTGTGGATTATGATCACGTCACATGCAGATGGAGCATTATTCTTTCCCACTGTTACCCTTAAATGAAATTGTCCAGGAAGAGAGCCAACATGGTATGGTGTTGTATTAGGATCTAGAAGACTCACATTTGAATGGATGATACAGCTTGGAATCTGACATAGAGAAGGATGTGATTATTAAACACCCTGTCTGTGAGCACCTTGAATGGAATGAGTTAATTGGTAGTAGCCAGCATGGGTTTATCAAGAATAAGTCATGCCAGACCAACCTTATCTCTTTTTTTGACAGAGTTACTAAAATGGTTGACTTTGACAATGCTGTGGATATAGTGTGTCTAGATTTCAGTAAAGCATTCGACAAAGTTTCTCATGATATCCTTGAGGATAAGCTGGTTAAGTGTGGGCTGGATGGTGCAACCGTTGGATGGATTCATGGCTGGTTGAAAAATCGTACCCATTGAGTGCTCGTAAATGGCTCTGCGTCTACGTGGAGGGAAGTCTTGAATGGAGTGCCACAGGGCTTGGTCCTAGGCCTGGTGTTGTTCAATGTTTTTATAAATGACCTGGAGGAAGACATAGGGGGGATGCTGAGCCCATTCGTGGGGAGGTCAGGGTATAAATACAATGAAATAAATAAATAAATAAATTATCAAATTTGCATATGACACAAAGCTGGGTGGGATTGCTAATTCTGAAGAAGACAGAGTCAGGATTCAAAATGATCTAGATAGGCTGGAACAGTGGGCGGAGACAAATAAAATGAATTTCAATAGAGATAAGTGCAAAGTCTTACACTTAGGTACAAAAAAATCAAAGGCACAGATATAGAATGGGAGGGACTTGGCTTGACAGCAGCACATGAGAAAGGGATCTAGGTGTTCTGGTTGATCACAGGCTAAACATGAGCCTGCAGTGCGATGTGGCTGTGAAGAAAGCTAATGCAATCTTAGGATGCGTTAACAGAGGCATTGTGTCAAGATCATGGCAGGTGGTAAGTTCCGCTCTATGGTCAGGCCTCACCTGGAGTACTGTGTCCAGTTTTGGGCACCACATTTTAGAAAGGATGTTGAAAAGCTCGAGCGTGTCCAGAAGAGGGCAACCAGGATGGTGAGAGGGTTTAAATTCAAGTCTTATGAGGAAAGGCTGAAAGAGTTAGGTATGTTTAGCCTGGGAAAGAGAAGGCTTAGAGGGGACATGATTTTAGTCTTCAAGTATTTGAAGGACTGTCATGTAGACAGTCTCTCTTGCTCCAGATTGCAAAACTAGGTCTCATGGTGGAAATTACAAGGGAGTCATTACCAGCTAAATATCAGGAGAAACTTCCTAACTGTAAGAGTGATTGAGCAGTGGAACAGTCTGCCTCGGGAGGTGTTGGATGCTCCTTCGCTGGAGTGGAGATATTTGCAGAGAGACACTAAAGCCCAGGGAGGAAGGGAGGAAGGAAGGAAGGAAGGAAGGAAGGAAGGAAGGAAGGAAGGAAGGAAGGAAGGAAGGAGAAGAAGAATGGATTTATACCCCACCCTTCACTACCCAAAGGAGTTTCAGAGCAGCTTACATACTCCTTTCCCTCCCCCTCCCCAAAACAGACACCCTGTGACTGTGAGGTAGGTGGGGCTGAGAGAGCTCTTTCAAGAACTGCCCTTTCAGGGACAGCTCTTGTTAGAACTATGGCTTTCCCAAGGTAATCCAGCAGCTGCAAGTGGAGGAGTGGGGAATCAAACCCAGTTCTCCCAGATTAGAGTGCACACATTTAACCATTACACAAAACTGGCTCTCAGTCATGCTCAGTTTACTTACTTAGTTCTGACTAAACATGTTTCAGGTCCAGCATCTGATTTGTGCATCTTGACAGTCATGGCATATGACCGGTATGTGACCATTTGCAATCCATTACATTATGAAATGGTAATTAATTGGCAAATGTGCACTGAAATGCTGTATGGATTGCTGGTTTTCTTTATGCAGGGATGCACACCACTGGGACTTTTACAAACCATTTCTGCTCTCATGTAATTAATCAATTTTTTTGTGTGAAATCCCACAGCTAATAAAGCTGGCTTGTTCTGACCTAAATCTAATTGAAATGACTACTATTGGGATTGGAGTTGTCCTCGGGCTGGGCTGTTTTGTCTATATCCTTGTAACGTATGGACACATTTTCACCACAGTGTTGAGATTGCCTTCTGCAAAGGGAAAGAAGAAGGCTTTCTCCACATGCATCCCCGACCTCACTATCTGCTCCACATTTCTATTTACTGCATCTATTGCCTATCTGATGCCTGTCTCTAACACCCCTTCGTGGCTGGAGTTGATATTTACTGTGACCTGTTCTCTGATGACCTCATGTGATGATGGTGGTCATCATGCTATGGATCCATTTGGATGCCTCTGAACTGTCTGCCAATCAGCTCACTCACAACTAGAGAGCAAGGCATAGTTAGTTATGGGCTATCCTGTCTTTTTGTTTTAGCACTAATAACATCTGAAAAGAAATCCTGGTTATAATTTTTGAATGACACTATTTCATTTGGGGGTAGTGATTTGTTTTGGTTATTTGTCCAGTTTTCACGATATAAAAAGCTTGTGTGAATTGCTATATGTTTAGGACTGAAGAAGCCGACAGGGCTACAAGGCACCCCAGGAGGGCAAGCTTTAGTGTCTTTCAGCACTAGTTTCAAATGTTCTCTTCTCTTCATTATTTTTGATGCCTTGTTAGGACACTGTGAGGGGCAAACCTAATTAGTATGCACAAAGTAAAATCCATGGCTCCTTTACCTGAGATTCCCTCAGGACTGGCCTAAGGGTTGGGTTTTTTTTTTGGCATCCTATGCAAATATAGAGAAAAATTAGAAGTCTGGTGACAACATTATGTCTCTGTGTGTGTGTGTGTGTGTGTGTGTGTGTGTGTGTGTGTAAAGATAAAGACAAGAAACTAATTTCTCCCTGTTTGTTGTCTGTTAAAGCCTGGTACCGCAGACAGCCAACTATCACCAATATGGTCAGCCCAGCCCAGGATCCCCTGGAATCGATGGTCCTCCAGCTCTAAAGGTCTGATTTGAAAGACCTGAATTAAGTTCAGAAAGTCTAATCAATAGTAATTTAAAGTGAACCAGTAAGCAAGCATAATGTGGTGTCATCCTGGTGGACCATAGCATTGGACACGTCATCCTTCCCACCTGAACAAACTTTGATATTTATTCTTTGTGGGGTTTTTTAAAATACCTTTGCAGATATTAATACCATAACGAAAAAGAACAAACACAGAAACAATACAAAGAAACCCTCAAGACAAAGTGTAATGTTTACATACATTCAAACTTGAATTCAGCTTTTCATATCAGAAATCAGAACTCCCTATATTTGTTTAAAATGGAATAGCACAAGAATTTGTGAAGTTTACAATAAGTGTCACCCACCCTGTTTTGAACTAGTCTAGAGGAAAGCAAAATAAGCTAAACACAGGGAAATAGGAATTAATAATTTTGAATGGTGGGATAGTGATCTCTGACACAGACAGAACTATTGGCTTGGACCTGTGATGCAAGATGCCCTCAGTTGGAGCTAGAAGACCTTAAGGGGTCATGGCTGGAGAGTGGTCTCAATGTCTTCCACCTCCTAATTGCAGCTGTCTGTTAAATCATTCCAAGTGGGAACCCTAAACCCAAGCATCACACTTGCAGACCCAGTGGCCAGAGAAGGGGAGAGGGCAGTGAAGGCAAGAACCCCTTTACAACTACCTGCCAATAATATAATTACACACAGCATTTTGGAATAAAATATGGAATAAAATGGCTACAAGTTTACTGGTTACAGTTCTAAGAAGCCATGACACAACATGGTCCACTGGATCCTTCAATCGACTGACCTGCCTGCTAGTCAATCTACCCCGTCCCACCCAGCCCACCTACTGGTGTGGGGAGAGCCAAGGGATGGCAGGTTTCTGGTTTCCACAAGGACAATTACCACTGAGTGGTCTCGCCTGCCACCTGAGTGTGAGAGTAATCCACTGGCAGTCCCTGAACCGGGCATACCCGTTGAAAGCCTGGCAGCCCCCTTGCTGGGCACATCCAATGAAAGCCCTCACCTCAAGGTCCCTTAAGAGGATCACCATATGCTGGGAAAATGGGCACGCAGGCACCATGCTGATACCACCACACGAGCTGAGCATCCTCCTGCAATGAGGCCAGGTGTGTTGGCCAGGTGGAGCAACAATCATAAATGTCCAAAATCAGTGAGCTTTAACAGTGCAGTCTTGATGTCTTTGTTTCTCATGCTATAGATGAATGGATTCAGCAGTGGAGGTAATATAGCATAGAATATTGCAAAAAGGATATCGAGATCAGATGATGTGTTATCAGGAGGCCTTAAGTACGCAAACATTCCAGTGAAAACAAGCAGACACACCACAGTGAGGTGGGGAAGGCAAGTGGCGAGGGCTTTTTTCCGCCCGTGCACAGAAGGCGTTCGGAGTAGGGTTGCAAATATCTGCATGTAGGTAATGAGGATGAAGATAAAACATCCTCCACCTACGGTAAAACTCAATATAAGAAGTCCAACTTCAATTAGATATAAATCTGAACATGAGAGTTTTAGGATCTGAGGAATTTCACAAAAGAACTGATTGATCCTATTGGAGCAAAAGGTGATGGCAAAAGTGCCACCAGTGTGCAATATGGCATAAAGGGTACCAGTAATCCATACACTGGCTGCCATCTGAAAGCAGGCTTCTTTATGCATGATTGTCTCGTATTGCAGTGGATTGCAGATAGCAACATACCGATCATGTGCCATTACTGTTAGGAGGGCAAAATCTGACCCTCCAAATAAGAAGTAGAAAAATACTTGAGCCACACATCCCGAATAAGAAATTGACCTGCTGTTCAGGAGGGAATTAGACATAGCTTTAGGTATCATGACAGAAACTGAGCCAAGGTCCAGAAAAGCCAAGTTCATGAGGAAGAAGTACATGGGGGTGTGCAGATGATGATCGAGTGCTACAGCAATGATGATGAGAAGATTGCCAGTCACTGCAGTCAAGTACACTGCTAAGAAGACAAAGAAATGTAAGATCTGTAGTTCTCGCATGTCTGAAAATTCCAGGAGCAAGAATTCAGACGTGGAGGTCAGATTGGGCATTTTCCTCTCAATATCCAGGTGTAGGTAACCTGTAGGGTTGAGTGGAGGAAATGTTTTAGAGTACAATCCTCAGCAGGTCTCGTTAGAATCCTACTCTGGTCTATTCAATGGTGTTTTCTCCCAGGGAAGTGTTCTTCTGATTGCACTGTTAATAAACTAATATAAGTGAATGGTTATTTGGGATTCCTTCTTTGACCATCTCAGCCTGGTGGCTAACCCTGTGTTGAATAAGCAAAGAATGAGATCATTTGCAGATGGCCAAACTTCATGAGTGATCAACATTTCACTGGCTGTCTCTAATCACACCCTCCATATCGTAGTTTGTCCAAATCTAAGCTTCTACAACTTCCATGTCCATAGACTCTAGAAACTTGACCTGGACATATACAAAATCTCATAGAGGGACTCATCTCCAACTTGTGCATGCATAGGAAGGGACAGTGGACAGTTTCCTGATCCCTTATCCAGTTCCACATGTAAGGATGTTGTTACATAGACAATACCTCCCCCCCACACACACACACATTGATGTTTACTTGGGTGTCCCCTCCCTTGGAGTCCTACTTTCCTGACAGTCTGGACAAGGGAAACTGGTCACTAGGGTTCCCCTTTTTTTGGAGTACTTTTTTCCCAGTAAAAAGTTCATATTAGCCATACTATACATGGAAATTATATGCCAACAGAGCCCTAGAGAGCCTTGGGGCCCCATTGTTAAGAGCCTGTCTTGGATGCCTGATAATTCTTTTGACTCTATCTGGGTGATTTCTATAAATGCTGCATTCCCCTTTCAAATGGTCAATTTCACCTCAAATGAGAGTAGGTACCCTAGGTCACCCAGAGAAACAGGACTTTAACCATGTCACCACCAGCCACCCTACTCCTTTGTCTTCTTAATTTTAACTCAGTCTGGTTCCCCACATCCAGTTAGCCTCTCAGGTGCCCCACTGGGAGCTCTAACCCAAACTCATTTTTTTTCCACCCAGCTCCAGGTTCCCATTCTGGTGATCCTTAGGCCAAAGAGATTAAAAGGACTCTCTCACCCAGCAGTTCAGATTCAGGCATCCTTGACAACCAAGAGAAGACTCAGTCTTCCCCAGGCCATCATTAAAGAATCCCATACCATATAAACCCCTACCCCATATTTTCTAATCTGACAGGAAAAGTAAATTTGATAATCTCCATTTTACTCCATTAGACAGCAACAACCACTCCCTTAGGGTATACTTTGCTATTCAGCTATGAAATTTTGAATATGCTCCATCTCTCCACTTTTCTTGAGGCTGCCTATTCTATTCTAAATAAAAATATATGTTTAGTGCCTTTCCCCTCTTTCCATTTCTGGAAGACCAAGTGTGCATGCACACAAAAGACTTATATCCAGAATTAAAATTTGTTGGTCTTAAAGGTGGCACTGGACTCAGTTATTTTTATTGCTTTAAACCAACTTGGCTACCTACCTGAATCCATGTATCCATAGGTTTACGGTCCCAAATGGACAAGGTTCTGTGAGTGCATACGGGAAGTCTGGCACCATGGCTCCAGGAGCGATTCCTCTAACACTCTGATGTAATTTAAATTTTTTAAAAAGGATTTGTGATGAATGAAACACTTACAGATAACATGGTAAAACATTATAGAAGACAGGAAGGAGTACCTTTGAAACTATGCTACTATCATTCTACCCTCACACCCTGATTTCCCAATACCAAACATTACTGAATACCTTGGGGTCATGTTTCTTCTCCAGACCTTTTCATCTTGGACTTCCTTTCGTCATTTCTGGTGAAGTTCTGTCACCAAGTATTAATTTTTTCCCCATTCTTGATGTGGATGTGGACCAATTTATAAATAATATTAATTAAGATTTGTGATAAATGAGAGAAGGTCTGCTTCAATTTGTTCTTCAGCTGTTTAAATTCATGTATCCACTAGATGGCTCACTACAATGTACTCTTCTGATTTCTGGCAAATCATAATAAAAAAGACTGTGTAAGATAGAGCTTAATTTATATTCCGTTCTTGGCAACTCGCTCCCAGGAGTTCACCTCACTTAACTGCCAAGTGAGGCTGAAGTCTTTTCCCTCTGCTGTATTATCCCCCCCCCCATCTCTTGGAACTACCCTAAATAGATAATTAGCACAGCATGCCTGTGCAATAAGTAAGACCAAATGCATCTAAGCAAAATCTATGTCTATCACAGTATTCATCCTTTTTGCCACCATGCACCCAAAAGTAAATTCCCACAACCGTTTTGCAGTTTGGCTTAGGTGAATTAAAATTTCAAGCTGATGTGTATAAGAAAGCTTTTTAAAACATGTTTATGGACCCTCTTTGAGTCTCCCAAGGTTTTTGCCAGTGGCTGTGCAGATCACAGTGGTTCTAAGCTTGCCTTGAAATTCTTATCACCTCCTAATTTTCTTCACTGATACATTAGGCCTGTACAGAGAAATATCCATGGAAGTATAAGGGAAGATGCTGAATTCTGAGAGTGCCGTAACAGGTATTTATTTATTTATATTTAACTTAAAGGCTTGCCTGACCCCCTGATTTGATGGAGGTTGCTGCTTTGGAGGAGCTCCTTCCTGCCCTCCAACCAGCTGGTGGGTGGGGGGAAGCCCTGCCCCCCAAGAGCAACCACCTGGCCTCCCCCACTTCTCCCCACAGGGTTTAAAAGGACCTTTAGATGCTGCTGGGGAGAGGCGGGGGCCATGTGGTCACACTCTGAGCCCCATGTGCTCACACTCCACAGCTTCCTCCCCTCCCCACCTTTGCCCAGCACAGTTTGAAAAGAACCTTTACACGCTGCTGTGGAGAGGTGGGAGCCTCCACTTCCCAACATGATGACATCACTCATGAGTGATGTCACACCTGAGTGACATCATCCTGAGTGATGTCATCATGCTGGGGACTCCCCACCCCCTCCAGTAATGCCCCCCAAAGTCCCCTGCTGTGGACTTTGAGGGACCTGGCAACCCTATAAACGTATGAATCCCCCACCCTACCAACAGGCTCTGGGTGATTTACATAATGGACATTAAAAAATACAAGTAATATAAAATCAAAATCACTGACAATAAAACAGAAAGTTAAAACCAATCAAGATGGCCACAGAGTAATCTTCCTTTGCTGACTACACCACTGTCCTGCATGGCAAGACAAGGAACAGTAGGTGGGGGGCCATACAAGAAAAAGAAAACAGGGTGCCAGTCTTAACCTCCTGTTGCTTCCCTCAACCGTGAGCCTTGAGGAACATCTCTGTCTTACAGGCTTTGCAGAATTGCACCAGATCCTGCAGGGCCCTGATGTCATTTGGCAAAGAGTTTCACCAGGTCAGGGCCATGGATCACCAGCAAGTTGTTATCAGCTGATCTCAGCATTCTTCTGGGGACATATTGGAGGAGATGGTCCTGAAGGTACCCGTATGCAGATTGGTCAGTCCGCAGTGACTGCATCCATCATAATCTCCCCATCCATCAATGCCTCAAGAAGGGGTCAAACAAATAATGGCCCCGGTCACACGGGCCAGATAACGCAGAGGGGAGGTGTGGCTGTTCGCCCCAGAACAAAATAAAGTGTGGTAGCCCAATCACACGGTCCCCCAAGTCTCTGTGCTTCGGCTGTTAGCTGGCGATCACATGGCAATGCTGCAGTGTGGCAAAGAAGCGGCGCGGCATGATCACACAAGTGTTTTGCGTTTGTGAGCATGTGCAGTTCCACGGAGCAGCACTGCTTTCAGTTTCATGTTTGTGTGCATGCGCTTATGAAAAACATCTGGTTTGCGATGGGACATGGACGGGCGCTGGATGCCATGGGATACTAGCGCTCCTGCAATCAGACACACACCTGTGCTGCATGTTTTCCAGATACTAGTGCACTTTCTGAGGTACTTTTTAACTCTGCAGGTTGGCCATGGGTATGCTATGCTTCCCAGATGTTGTGGTGTGATTGTGCCCCAAAAATCTGCCCGACATTCATGCCTTTCGCACAGCAAATTCTCCGTGTGACTGGGGCCAATGTACGTCAGAACTGTAGAAAAGCTTTTTGTCCTCTCTCATTTACAGGGAAATACTGTATTCAGTGTGGAAACATTGGGAAGGGACCCAGACATATACACCTAATTGTGTGTGACTGGGAGCAGTGCTGGCACTCCGATAGAGGCAAGGTTAGGCAGTTGCCTTACAATGCAATCTTAGAAGGGTGCCAAACTGCCCTGCTGCCCCACCCCCACCCCATCCTCCCCTCGCTAAAAGAGTCACCCCAGTGGCCACCGGCTCTCTGCTTTCCAGGCTCTGGCTCGGTCCTCCTGAGTGCCCAGGCAGCCTCGCGGCATGAACGTGGTCATCCATCAGTGGTGAGAGACTGGAGGGGCGGTGGCAGAGAGAGAAGACCCCCGCCCCAGAAACGTGGGAAAGGTGATTGTCCGCCCAGGGGTCTTGTTGTAGAAAAAGAGCTGCCGGAGCTCATTAGCATAACTCATTAGCATAACTTATTTGCATATGCCACACCCCCTGACATCACTGGAAGTGACAGAAGGCCACACCCCCTGACATCACCGGAAGTGTGTCAGAAGGCCCGGCTACTTACCCTCCTGCTTCATCCTCATTCCCAAACGGAATGAGGATCGAAGCAGAGGGCGGGGTAAAGAAGGGGGCGGGGCTTCACCACGTGACCGCCCCGCCCCCTAGAGGTTCTCTTCCGGAGCTCCGTACCTGAGAGCTCCCCCCCGACTAGAGCCCTGTGTCTGCCCATTGCCTTCCTTTCCCCTGGCTTCTCTTGGGCTCCCTGGTGGAGGTGGCGCTGTCGAGCAGAGGACCCAGGTAGGCAGGCCACTGCTCCTGCCCCTCTTCCAAGCTGCCATGAGAGCTGTGGCATGCCACTTTCCCACCTTTTTTGGCACTTCCCGGAGGGAGGAGAGCTCCCACCATTTTGGACGACGGAAAGGTTTCCTCCCTCTGCCCCCTCCCTCCTGCTCCCAAGGGGGCCCCTCTTCTTGGTACACCATCTTCCCCATGTCTTGCTCTAGCAAGAGGTGTGTTTCCCGCCCCACTGCCGTAGCCCTCGAAGCTGCCAGGCCTCCCCCTTGCACCTGCTGGAGTTCTTCCCTGCTGGGCTTCGCTTGGGTCTGCAGCTGCTTCAGGAGGCTGCAGCAGCTGGAGCAGCAGGGCGCCTTCCTTCCCGGGGGAAAGAGGCTGCCCGGAGGTTGGAGGGGTTGCCGGGCGCCTGGAAGTAGCTGGTGGGGGGTGGGGGAGAGAACGAGGGAAGGACGCCGAAGGTGCTTGAGGCAAAGTAGGAAGCCCTGGAGAGTGGAGCTGGGGGGGGGGGTTCTGTGGGTTGCTTCCTTGATCTGAAGTGTGGAAGAAGGACTACATCTGAGTCCAGAAGTGCCTTAGAGACCAACAAGATTTTCAGGGTGTACGTTTCCAGAGTCAATGTTCCATTGCTGGTGGTGGGGCTTAGCTTGTGAGCCCACATGCCCGAAGCATGGGTCCGTGACAGAATTAAAAGGCAGGCGGACTGGTAGGGAGTGTAGATTCAGGTGGGGTTTGCAGGCAGCAGAATGAAGTTTGAGTCCAGTGGCACCCTTAAGACCAACAAAGTTTTATTCATTGTATAAGGCAGGGAGTGTGTAAGGGCGAGCTATAAGAGATAGATGAAGGCAGGTGCTGTCTGAGTTTCATTTGCTGGGCAAGAGCCCTGCTTGCTTGCTTTGTGTTTGCTTGCTAAGAAACAGAAGCCACACACACACCGCTCCCTTGGCGTTCGCACCTTTATGTCTGCTGGGGAGGTGGCCTTGCTTATCAAAATCTGGAGTGTCATGCTGAGAAATTTCGTACTGGCTACAGGAGTTTTCCTGGCTAGAGTCCCTTCCCCTTTCTCTCGCCAGATCACTGAAGCAAATGCCACTCTGTTAACTTAAGGGGGGTGGGCAGTCTATCAATGAAAACCACAGGATGGAAAGACTCATTTGTTTGCATCCTGTTTCCTAGGAATAACAGGGTTTGTAGGAAAGGGGGGAGTGTCGCCCTGTCACAAATGGTTCTTCTTATTCCTTCTGTTTTACTACTTCTACTTTACTTTTAAGGGGGAGATCATTTTCAGGCTTTCACCCTGATCACAGTATCTGTTTTTGATTACATAGTCACTTGCCCCCACAGATGGAAGAAAGAGTCAGACAACAAGGTTGGATGAAATAAGGCCACTTTATTAACATATTAAAGTTACTGCAAGGGCGAACATGAAACAGCGGCTCGGTCAAGGCCTGGTGTCGCTTTGACCCCATCCGTAACCGTATAAAAGGCAAGACACCATGGCCCTGGGTTGGAGCCAACTGTAAGTCGCTTGCAAACCCAGCCGAGCCAATTATTGGGATGCGCCTTCAGGAGCCCTCAAACACCACCGCACGGCCAGCACTGAGTCTCCATCGTGGCCATCCCCACAGGCAGTCTGCAAGCCTCATCCCTGGCCTGACAAAATGACATTTATGTTAGATCCAGCCCGCGTGTTAACAAAGGAGGTGAGCCCGCGGGGGGGGGGGGGGTTCCAGAAGGTAGCCTCGCCTAGTGTACAAAAAAACCTCAGACAACTGCAAAATAGCATACCAAAGGAAATATGGACTAATAATTTTAAATGTGCTAGAAAGGAGAGGTTACTATCTCTGTAAGAAATGTGTTAATTAGCTTGGACCTATGACTTTTGTTTTGTCTGCACAAAAAGCCTTCTAAGAGAAACAGAAGCCCCAATGGCACCATAGGTAGGAGGGGTGTTCTGGAAGTCCTCACTGCAGTTATCTGTTTGGGATGCATTATCTTCTATATATAAGCCCCAACATTTTCAACTCTCACAGGGAAGAGGGGAGACCCAAAATTTCTACTTCTATCTGCATTGGCATCAGAGGTTGTGCATCTGCCAGGGCCCTGGACTTCTAGCAGGGCTCATTATTACTGGACTCTGTCTATATACCTCCCCTACCACCTTTCTAAGTGCCTTTCCTTTGCCCACTTGTTAGTGCTTTGATGCTCTCAGCTACATTGGGCTGCCCACAATTCCCAGGAAAGAATTTGCAGATACTGTCACTCCCAGCCATACACACCTCATGGTGCCCTTGAGGAAAAGGCATGCAGATGGCTGTGGGAGTGGTCCAGAGCAGGTAGGCAGATTATGCATGGGGAGGTGGGTGGTATGTTGGAGGGGTCAGAGATCATGGTGATGGACATAGGAAGAGAGGGGGAACCATGAGCACTCTTCGCCCAAGGCCCATCAAAACACAGAACTGGCCCTCAACTCTGTCAGCAGTTTTTGAAGTGATTTAAGAAAGTCAACATAATCTTTATAGTATAGTAGATCTAAGGCTAACATTTTTTCAGCACAAGATTATTCAACCTCATTTTTGCAGAAAAGCTTGCAATTAGTTTTGAAAAGTGCCCCAAATCAGAGAGCTTCAATAATGCATTCTTGATTTCTTTGTTTCTTATACTATAGATGAATGGATTGAGCAAAGGAGGGAGAACAGTATAAATTATTGCAAAAAGAACATTCTGGTCAGATGAGGTGTGACTGCGAGGCCTCAAGTAGGCAAAGATGCCAGTCAATACAAGCAAAGACACCACAGTCAAGTGGGGAAGGCAAGTGGAGAGGGCCTTTTTCTGACCATGAACGGAAGGGATTCTGAGCACTGCTGCAAAAATCTGCATGTAAGAGACAATGATGAAGATGAAGCATCCTAGTGAAAGCAAACAGCCAAACATAATAATACCAACTTCAACAAGATACATGTCAGAACAGGAGAGTTTTATAATCTGTGGAATTTCACAGAAGAACTGATTGATCCTGTTGGAGCAGAAGGTGATGGCAAAAGTTCCTCCACTGTGTAATATACCAAGGAGTATACCTGCAATCCATGCACTGACTGCCATCTGAATGCATGCTCCTCTGTGCATTATTGTATTATATTGCAATGGATTGCAGATAGCGACATACCGATCATGTGCCATTATTGTTAAGATCGCAAGATCTGACCCTTCAAGGAACAAGAGGAAGAAAACCTGAGCCACGCATCCTGAATAAGAAATGGACCTCATGTTCAGGAGGGAATTGACCATAGCTTTAGGTACCATGACAGAAACCAAGCCAAGATCCAGAAGCGCCAGGTTCATGAGAAAAAAGTACATGGGGGTGTGCAGGTGATGATCAAAGGCTACAGCAACGATGATGAGAAGATTGCCACTCACTGCAGTCAAGTATACTGCTAAGAATACAAACAAATGTAAAATTTGTAGTTCTCGGATGTCTGAAAATTCCAGGAGCAGAAATTCAGATGTGGAGGTAAGGTTGGGCATCATGCCCTCAATATCCAGCAGCAGTCTGCCTGTAGGATATATTAGAGAAACCATTTTATTCTAGTAATGCCAATTAACAATTAGACTGGCTTTCTTGTTTCACCGTCTCAGTCTAAGAGACAGCACTGAACTGAATTGAGTGTGGGGGGAAATGGGACATTTTTCATCAGGGACAAAATAGCCAGGGAACAAGGTCTCTCACCTGCAGTGCTCAAACACAACTTCCTCATATTAAATGGCAGTGAACTACACTTGCACAAGTTCCATGCTTATAGATTCTAGCCACTTGATCTGGAACTATATCAAACTTCACAAAGTGACTATGTTTCTGCAGGTTGTGCATGCATTGCCGTTGTGCATACAGGATTGTTCATGGAAAATAGGGCAGTTATACTTTTTTGAGCCATGATCCACACTCTTATTCTATACTTAAAGGTTCTGCTGTAGCTTTTATTTTTAACCAGGATATGTGCTCAATGCAGCACTTTGAAATAGTAAAGTAATAGATGATGGGAAGGAGTAACTTTATCACTTTTCTACAATAATTCAGTACAAAACATACATACTTATTGATTGTCCAGGATTAGAAATGATTGAATACCCTGAGGAATCAGTATTCCAAGTACTTCCTCTTCTTTTCATCCTGGGATCTCTTTTCATCCTGGGATCTCCTATGTCAGTTTCTGCTGAGGTTGTAGCTGAGTTTGCAAATATTGTGTCTTCATTCCGTATGCTCATATGGTCAGATTGATGGGTATCATGAATTATAAACGCAAAACTCAGGCTCAAAGAGAGCTCTGCAAGCTATGATACAGAGGAAACAACATGAGCAATACTAAACACATGGTACAATGAGAAAATGTATAAGAACATTGATAATGTCAGCTTCAATTTCCTCTTCAGCTTCCAAAATACATATATCCTTTCAGCAAAGTAATTCCTTACATCTAGTTGTGGGACTTGCTACAATGTACATTCCTAATTTCTGTCTAACCCAAATCAAAATGACTGTGTAAATGAGAAAGAGATCCATTTATATTCTGCACCTGACAACTTAATCCCAAGAGTTTAGCTCACTTAATTGCAATCTGAGGCTGAAACCTTTTCCCCTTTGCTATATTATTTCTTCTGTTTTTGAAATAAGCATAAGTTGATAATTAGTGCAATATGTCTTTGTCTGATTACATGCAATAAGATCAAAGTCACAAAAGAATAATCCACACTTATCAATACATCAGATTTCTTCTATGGCCCGTCACACGGGCCGGATAACGCGGAGGGGAGGCGTGCCTATTTGCACCGTCACAGTTTGATCCACAATTATGTGTTCAGATGCGACGGAGGCTTCCTCCTTTGGCACCCACGGCAAACAGGATGACAGGGGAGAAAGCTGTGCACAGGCACGATCATACCGGGGGAATCCACATGCAGCCCATGGCAAACCATTTGCTAGTAGGTCGTCCCAGGTACTTTTTTCATGTGCACGGGTTCACCACAGGAGCACTACGCCTCCCTGATATTCTGATGTGATCGTGCCAGAAAACTATGTGGGAGAATCGTGCCTTCAACGTGGCAAATGCTCCGTGTGACTCGGGCCTATGATGACTAAATCCAGCTGACAAATGACATAGGATGAGCCAAGAAGGTGTATAGAAGAAGAAGAGGAGGAGGAGATTGCATTTATACCCCACCCTTCGCTACCTAAAGGTGTCTCAGAGTGGCTTACTAACTCATTTCCCTTCCCCTCCCCACAACAGACACCCTGTGAGGTAGGTGGGGCTGAGAGAAATCTGACAGAAACTGCTCTTTTTCAAGAACAGCTGTGCCAGAATTATGGCTTGCCCAAGGTCATCCAGCCAGGTGCCAGTGGAGGAGTGGGGAAATCAAACCTGGTTCTCCCAGATTAGAGTCCGCGCACTTAACCACTACACCAAACTGGTTCTTTGGTATATGAGTTCTGGGCTTAAAAAAACTTGATGAAGACAGTCCTTCACATATTTTGGTGGCAAGTAGAAATGGGCATGAAGAGGCTGACAAAATGAAGTTCATCATGAATTTTGGCCTGTTCGAGGTTCGCAAACCAGAGTTCATGAATTGAAGAACTGGGACCAACTACCTTGAATTTTGGCACAATTCATGGTGGTTCATGACAATTCATGAAGGGCAGAAAGCTCTTCATGAGAAACAGCTAACAGCTGTGAGCTCCCCACCCCTCAGCTGTTGGGTTTAATATTTTCATATTGGATTTATATCTTATGGTTTCAGCTCCCAGCAACTTTCAATGGGAGCAGAAAGCAGGGTTTAAATGGCCCTGCTTTCTGCTCCTTGGGAAATAACACAATGAGCAAAAATGAGGGTTTAAGTAGCTTAAATTCTGAAGTCATCTAGAATACATGGTTATTATTTAAGGAAAAGCCAAGAGTGTGAAAAGCGTGCATGCAATCTATACATCTGACCTGTGGAATTCTATATATGCTGAACACGTTGACTATGTGGAGGGAGGTTTCATAATCCAGTCCCCCAATGACAGCCATTTAAATTCCTTTGATAGTTACAACAGTAGTTGGGGATGATCCTTTCAAGGTGCAGAGGAAGGTCAAGTTGTTCTGATGAGTCAACTTGGCATGGAAGAAGCTGTCATAGATATGAAACCCAAGGCAAGTACTGGGTAAGATCTTGGGGTTGTCATTGACTTCCTTCACAGCAAA
The DNA here is from genome assembly GCF_001447785.1 of Gekko japonicus. Taxonomy (NCBI): domain Eukaryota; kingdom Metazoa; phylum Chordata; class Lepidosauria; order Squamata; family Gekkonidae; genus Gekko; species Gekko japonicus. Next base: position 203,244 of record NW_015162031.1, on the reverse strand, counting down.
TGTCAAGGCAACGACATGCTAGTAGGTCTTCAGTCATGCTCTAAATCTCTTAAACACCTGCTATTGAAAAGACATCAGATTCATGACATGACCACCATACCCAACACACCAGTAATGCACACCTTTTCCAAACAAGTCAAAGAGGATGAAGAAAGCAATTTTACGTATTGCAATGTTTGCATGGAGAACAAAGAGTACAACTCCCTGCTTTCTCCCATGGATCCTCACCAAAAATGCTTAGTGATAATTATTGACCTGTTTTTTTTAGTGGGGGGGGGAGCTTTGTAGAATAGCAATGGCTTGGATGTAGCCAGAATTTTTTTTACTAAATCTTGTGTAATTCCCTTCTGTAGTACATGTCTTTGTTTCATGCAGGTTTCATGATTCCAGTTTCAGTCTTGTTTGGAGGTCAAAGGGGATTCCTTTCTCCCTTTTTCACAAGCAGAAAAAAACAATCTGGATCCAGCTCAGTGTATGTTTTGTCATCTATGGGGAGATATTTGAAATACAACAACAAATACACAGTAAAACCAAGGCCTCAGACCCTGCACTGAATGAACTTTCATAAATGGCAAAAATCCAGGGTAAGAGGATGTTGTTGTAAGGATATAAATGTCAGCAAATGAAAGGGTAACCGTGATTAAATAAAGGAAGAGAAACTGAAATGTCTTAGAGGAAAATGAAGAAAAGTCCTAATGCTATTTGGATTAAAAAAAAATTCTTAAGAAAGGGAGAAGCAGATGATTTAGAAGGGAAGGAGCAAAAATTATAATGAAATTCGTAATGCTAGCAGAAAACAGATATAACACAAAGGTACATTAAGGAAAATTGCAAAACATTTTGTAGTATGATAGGGCAGCTAAAATGCTTGACAAAGAAACAAGTAGATGTCCATGTACATTTTAAGAAGCAGAGAGTGTTCCATTTTTTCCTCTTTTTATATTTGTTATTTTTCCCCTAATATTTTGAATGTTCAGTTTTTAGATTCATCATAATAGAAATATTCTATTAGTGCGGCTTTTATACATAACATTCATGCTGTTTATCCATAGCATAGCCAGATTATAAACACCCAAGACATGGGAGCATGTGTGGACCTAGAGAAAAGACATGATGTGAGGAAACAAAAAAATGGTATGAAAATAAGGCATGATGGGTTCAGTTGACATGAAGATGAAGTGTGTGTGGTTGAGCTGGGGTTACAAGGCAATACTTGCATTATCTACTTGCACTGGCTATAATCTGTCTGGCTGTGTACACTGGAAATACGTGGCCAGGTGAGGAGGGGGTGGGCAGTGCAATGCCCTTCAGATGCCATTGATGACCCATCCCTTTCCCACTCCCCCAGGCCCTTACTAGGACCAGCCATGGGTTGATTTTTCCCACCACTGCAGCCGCCCAGCCCCCTTGTTGCCCCTTCCCAATTTCTAACATGGCTGCCTGGTACTCAGCTGCCTCCCTGCCCTCCATATGGGTTACCATGTTAAGTCACAACCGCACTTCCCTTTGGTGGGTGGCATTTTTAGAGCTGTTCTGAAAATCTAGACGTAGGAAAAAATAATTAGACCAATATGAATGAAGCCCAAAGAAGACCCACCAGTGATAACCCAAACTGTAATAAGAATCAGAGCAAGATATCTTAATCAGCTGTGGAATTCACAGAAGAATGGATGGATGGCATTGGAAAGAAACTCATCTGTGAATGTATTTCCAGTATACAGGAAATATACAGGAAATAGAAGTGTGGGCTGAATTTTTCCTCTAACTGTATTAAAAGCCTGGGTAGGGTCAGAGGCATGATCCCATAGATGCATTTAGCCCAGGACTTTCAGCCTAAGGGAGTGTTATCCTCTGGGGTCAGCCCAGGATGCATTGTATTCTGTTTATTTTCATGTATTATTTGTTGAAATTGGTTGTATTTTTTTCTGTGAGCCCCCAAGCACACAAACAAACTACTTCTTGTGAATTTTTTCACTGCCTCACTTTGATGGACTTTCTGACTCATAAACCTGAGGTATTCCTTTTCTTAGCCACAAGAAGGGACAACCAGGGATTCTACCCTGGTGTAATCAGTAGGAAGTTTATTTCAAAACCAGGGTGCCACCACAGAAAGAGCCCTGTTTCTGATCAACACCTACCTAACCTTGGTAACAGAAGGTTCCTGGAACTGGAGTTCAGCAGATTACCTCAGATGTATGCAGGTCCATCTGTGGTGGTGGAAAGAACCAACAAGTCACTGCTAACTTATGGTGACCCCACAGAGCTTTCAAGGCAAGAAATGTTGGAAGGTGGTTTGCCATTGCTTGCCTCTACATCATGACCTTAGTATTTCTTGGTTGGCTCCTACCCAAATACTAGCCAGGGCCAACATTGCTATCTTCCAAGATCTGACAAGATCAGGCTAGCCTGGGCTATCCAAGTCAGGGCAGGTTCATCTATATTGCCCTTCAAATACCCCTGTCTCTGTTAGAATTCACAAGTCATCTGTGTGCATGAAACAATAAGAATATTCTGCAGGGGGCATCAGAGAGGATAAGTAGCTAGCATAGTCAAGTCAAGGACTTCCTGGTATTTTTCTAATAATCCCCTTCTGTTACCTGATTGGCTGATTGGAGACTTCCTCACTTTTTGACTCTACTTCCTCCCTGGTTGTTCATTACACAGTTAGATAATTAGAACCTTCTCTCTCCTCTCTGCTTTACACAATTGTTTCTCTCCTAAATAAAACTGTTTATTCTTTTTCAGCAGCTTGAGCTCCACTCCTCTTTGTGTATTTAAACTATGCCAACAGTCTCAACAGTCTCAACACCTTTAGATCAAGATGGGTAACCATGTTAGTCTGTTTGTAGCAGTAGAAAAGAGTCTAGTAGCACCTTAAAGACTAACAACATTTATGGTAGGGTATGAGCCTTTGTGAGTCACTGCTCACTTCTTCAGACACACAAAGGCTCATACGCTACCACAAGCTTTTGTTAGTCTTTAAGGTGCTACCCAACACCTTTAGACCTCTGAAATTAAGTAGTACATTGTAATCATTTATTGAATGAACTGATTTCTTTCCCTCTTTCTTTCCCTACAAACACCAGTCATTGAGGAGAATGCTAGTCATTTAGTGCAAAGTGTGTTATACTCCCTTATAAATGTAAGAGGCTGAGCTTCACATGGAAACTGAAGTAAAAAGGAGAGGCAATATGTCTCTATGCACTAAACAGCTTCACGTGATGTGTCCTTCTGTCATAGAAGTCAGTGGTTCTACTGACTTTGTAGAAAGCTACCAAGGGAAGGCCTATTGAGTTGTGAAGAAAGGTTCCTTCCTGAATCTTAGGCTGAGTTTGGGTATTGCCTTTACCTCAGCTTATCCTTTACTGCAGCCCTTCCCATTTCCTACAAAATGCTAAGGTTCCCAGTGATTTCTCTGGGGAATGTTTATGAGGGTACAGTTAGTCCAAAAGAAGACATAGGGGCTAAATATTCTAACATCTCCTGATACCGGGGTGGTTAATGGTGTCTTGAGTAAGAAAATCAGATTTTATTTAGAAGAAGAAGAAGAAGAGATTGGATCTATACCCCGCCCTTCACTACCCAAAGGTGTCTCAGAGCAGCTTACAAACTCCTTTCCCTTCCCCTCCCCACAACAGACGCCTTGTGAGGTAGGTGGGGCTGAGAGAGCTCTTGACAGAAACTGTTCTTTTCCAAGAACAGCTCTTATCAGAATGTATTTATTTATTATTTATTTATTTAATTTGTATCCTGCGCTCCCCGTCGAGGCAGTTTTAAGGCGGCTCACAGAATGTATATATATAAAATCATATAAGTGCCAGTAAACATAAATATTAATAAATATCGATAAATATTAGCAGGTATTTATAAGTGATGGCGGTATACTCTCAGCTTCCAGAGGGTCATTTCTGCCAGAGTCTGGACTCCCACCAGGCTATTATTAAGTCGGTGCTGATGTTAGGGCCAGTGTCATGATATTAAGAGGTGGCACCCTAGTCAAAGGCCTGGTGGAAGAGCTCCATTTTACAGGCCCTGCAGAACTGTAACAGGTCCCACAGGGTCCTAATGTCCTCTGGGAGCTCATTCCACCAGTATGGGGCTGCCATAGAGAAGGCCATGGCCCTCGTCACCACTAACCTGGCTTCTTTAGGGCGTGAAAGGGCCAAACTATTTTGGGAGCCCAATCTTAATGTTCTCTGGGGAACATGTGGGAAAAGGCGGTCCATTAGGTAGATAGGTCCCTGACCACATAGAGCTTTAAAGATAAGGACTAGCACCTTGAACCAAATCCAGTATGCTATAGGCAGCCAGTGCAGTGCTTCCAGGGCAGGCTGGATGTGCTCCCGCATGGGAGGACACAGCAACAGCCTCACCACTGCATTCTGCACCAGCTGCAGCTTCCGGATTTGTGACAAGGGCACCCCATGTAGAAAGCATTACAGTAATCCAATCTCGAGGTGACCATTGCGTGGATCACTGTTGCCAGGTCATTGCATTCAAGGAAGGGAACCAATTGCTTAATCAGCTGTAGATGGTAAAAGGCAGACTTCGCAGAGTCTGCTACCTGGGCCTCCATCATTAGGGAGGCATCCAGGAGCACTCCCAAGCTCCTAACCTCTGGCACTGGCACCAACAGTGCCCCATCGAAGGTCAGGAGTGGGATCCCTAAACTTGGCCCACTCCGACTCAGGCACAGGACCTCCGTCTTCATTGGATTCAATTTCAGTCAACTCAGTCTAAGCCAACCAGCCACAGCTTTCAATGCCAGGTCCAGATCTCCCGGACTAGAGGCTGACTGGCCATCCAACAACAAATAGAGCTGGGTGTCATCTGCATATTGGTGACAGCCCAGTCCGTGACTCCAGGCAATCTGGGTGAGGGGGTGCATATAGATGTTAAATAGCATTGGGGAAAGCACTGCACCTTGGGGCACTCCAAAGACTAGTGGGTGCCTTCTGGATAGCTGTTCCCTAACAGCCACCCTTTGTCCCTGACACTGAAGGAACAAGGAGAGACACTGTAAGGCAAACCCCTGAATCCCGGCGTTGGTGAGGTAATGAATCAGTAGCTGATGGTCGACCATGTTGAACGCTGCCAACAGGTCTAACAACAACACTGCTGTGCTGCCTCGATCCAGATGCCTCCAGAGGTCATCTGTGAGGACAACCAGGATTGTCTCTGTCCTGTGGCCTGGTCGGAAACTGGACTGGAAGGGGTCTAGTATGGAGGTGTCATCCAAAAAACCCTGCAGCTGAATCGCAACCGCCCTCTCAATTAATTTGCTCAAGTAGGGCAAATTGGATACCGGCTGATAGCCAATTTGGCCGGATCTAGAGATGTTTTTTTAGGAGAGGGCGAACAACTGCTTCCTTTGGAGCACTAGGGAACAGTCCTTCAATGAGGGACTTGTTCATAATCTCCCTTAGTGCACCTCGTAGCCCCTCACAGCCAGCTTTAATTAGCAATGATGGACACGGATCAAGGCTGCAAGTGGTCAGATGAACAGATGAGAGTCATTTGTCAACCTCCTCTAGGCTGAGTGGACTGAAATAATCCAGATCTTGACAAGAAGATGTGCATGGAGCCTTGAGTTCCATCACTGTCTCAACCGTGGTGGGGAGGTCATGGCGGAGCGACAAGACTTTATCTGTGAAATAGCTCGCAAAAGCCTCACAGCCAATCTCCAATTCCTTATCATTTGATCTGCCTTGTGGCAGAGTAGTAATGGACCAAATTGTTCTAAATAATTGGGCTGGGCGAGAGCTCGCAGATGCAATTGTGGCTGCGTAGTATTCTCTTTTCACTGACGACTGCCATCTCATAAACGTCCTATAAGATGCTCTTGTTGCTTCATCCTGAGTGCGCCACCACTGTCTCTCTAGCCATCTAAGCTCCCGCTTCATCAACCTCAACTCCTGTGTATACCTTAGCTATAGGCCCAAATGAAACATATAACTGAGAATCATGTAACAGACACAACATACAGGCTTAGATGCAAATACTAGGTAAGATTTTCTCAGAAGAGTACAACTGAACAAACAGTTTTGACAGGGCAATCTTGACATCCTTGTTCCTCATGCTATAAATAATGGAATTCACCATGGGTGGGACAAAAGTATAGATCACAGTTAATGCCAAATCCATTTGCACTCCTAGTGCCCAAAGAAGGGGAGAGGGCAGTGAAGGCAAGGACCCATTTACAACTACCTGCCAAAAATATAATTACACACAGCATTTTGGAATAAAGTGTGGAATAAAATGGCCACAACTTTATGGGCTCTAAGAAGCCATGACACAGTATGGTCCTCTGGATCCTTCAGTCAACTGACCTGCCTGCTAGTTGATGTACCCTGCCCCACCCAGTCTACCACCTGGTTGGGGAAAGCCATTGGATGGCAGAGTTCTAGATTCCACAAGAACGATCACCACTGAGTGGTCTCCTCTTCCATTTGAGTGTCAGAGTAACCCATTGGCAGTCCCTGAGCTGGGCATGCCCCATGAAAGCCTGGCAGCCCCCATGCTAGGCATGTCCCATGAAAGCCCTTACCCCCAAGATCCCTTAAGGAGATCCCCATGTGCCGGCAAAATGGGCACACAGGCCACTTTTTCTAAAATCAATCTAGCCCCATGCTGATACCGCCAGAAGAGCTGGAAATCCTCCCACTACGAGGCCAGGTGAGGTGGCCAGGTGGCACAACATGCTTTATTTTCCCCAGTGGTCCCTCACCTTCCCCCCCCCCGGCTGAGTTCAGGCCCTATCACAGGCCCACCTGGGAAGGGGAGGACCAGGTTTTCTCACCACTGCTGCCACCCAGCCCCCAAGCTGCCTTACCTTGCAGGACATCCATCCATCATCCTGCTGGCTCTCCACATAATGTGGGACCACAAATGTGACCTGTGGTGAATCAGGGCCCCCACTTTTAGTCCTTACAGTGGAGTACTATGAGAAGTGGAAAGCAAAAAAGGTCCTCTAATTGTCCACCACCTTCTGCTTGTGCTTCACAGAATAAAAAGAAGTTTCATGTCTACTATATTGCGTATACCCCAAATTACAAAACCAATAAAGAAAATCACCCAACAAAGATCATTCAGCACAGTTTTCCTAGAAAAATTTGGCTGGAGCTGGTTTGGGGAAAATGTCCAAAATCAGTGAGCTTTAACAATGCAGTCTTGATTTCTTTGTTTCTCATGCTATAGATGAATGGATTCAGCAATGGAGGTAATATAGCATAGATCACTGCAAAAAGGATATTGAGATCAGAGGATGTGTTATCAGGAGGCCTTAAGTATGCAAACACTGCAGTGACAACAAGCAGACACACCACAGTGAGGTGGGGAAGGCAAGTGGAGAGGGCTTTTTTTCGACCGTGCGCAGAAGGCATTCTGAGTACTGTTTTAAAAATCTGCATGTAGGTAATGATGATGAAGATAAAACATCCTCCAACTACGATACAACTCAATATAAGAAGTCCAACTTCAATTAGATATAAATCTGAACATGAGAGTTTTAGTAACTGTGGAACTTCACAAAAGAACTGATTGATCCTATTGGAGCAAAAGGTGATGGCAAAAGTGCCACCGGTGTGTAATATGGCATAAAGGGTACCAGTGATCCATGCACTTACAGCCATCTGAAAGCAGGCTCCTTCATGCATGATTCTCTCATATTGCAATGGACAGCAGATAGCAACATACCGATCATGTGCCATTACTGTTAGGATGGCAAAATTTGACCCTGAGAATAAGAAGTAGAAAAATACTTGAGCCACACATCCTGAATAAGAAATGGACCTGGTGTTCAGGAGGGAATTGGCCATCGCTTTGGGTACCATGACAGAAACTGAGCCAAGGTCCAGGACAGCCAAGTTCATGAGGAAGAAGTACATGGGGGTGTGCAGATGATGATCGAGCACTACAGCAATGATGATGAGAAGATTACCAGTCACTGTAGTCACATATACTGCTAAGAAAACAAAGAAATGTAGGATCTGTAGTTCTCGGATATCCGAAAATTCCAGGAGCAACAATTCAGATGTGGAGGTCAGATTGGACATTCGCTCTCAATATTCTGTTGTCGGTGACTTGTAGGGCTGAGAAGTAGAGGAAATGTCTTAGAGAACAATGCTCAGCAGGTCTACTCAGAATCCTACTCTGGTCTCTTCGGTGGTGCTTTCTCTCATGGAAGTGTTCTTCTGATTGCACTGTTAATAAACCAATATAAGTGAATGGTTATTTAGGATTCCTTCTTTGACCATCTCCGCCTGGTAACTAACCCTGTGTTGAATAAGAAAAGAATGGGATAGTTTGCAAATGACCAAACTGCACAGGTGATCAACATCTGACTGCCTGTGCCCAATCCCACCCTCCACATGTTAGTTTGCCCAGACCTAATCTTCTAAAACTTCCATGTCCATAGATTCTGAAAACCTGACCTGGAACGGTACCAAACCTCATAGAGGGACTCATCTCCAACCTGTGCGTGCATAGGAAAAGACAGTGGACAGTTTCCTGATCCTTATCCAGTTCAACATATAAAGGCTGTTGTTACATAAGAAATACCTCCCCCCCCCCCAACACAGATATGTTGATGATTCCTTGGGAGTTCCCTTCCCTGGAGTCCTATAGGCCTGACAGATTGGACAAGGGAAAGTGGTCACTAGGGTCCCTCTTTTTTGGAGTACTTTTTTCATTAAAGAGTTCAGATTAGCCATATTGTATGTGGAAATTATATGCAAACACAGCCGTAGAGAGCCTTGGGGCCTATTGTTAAGGGCCTGTCTTGGATGCCTTCACACCTTCTCGTGCCGGGCATGTCGGTGTACACAAGGCTTTTTGATCAGGGCCAGCAGACTGGGGGCCACAAAAGCACATAAACCCCACCTCTGTTGGGGGGATGGGAACCCTATGGGTCAGCCAGAGAAACAGGGGTTTGATCATGTCACCACCAGCCACCCTAGTCCTTTGCCATCTTCATTTTAACTTCAACTGGTTCTCCACATCCAGTAAGCCTCTCAGGTGCCCCACTGGTAGTTCTTGTTGACAGCTATAAGTCTTCAATATGTGTGATCATGCCAATCTATTTGACAGGTGTCTGACAGTCCAATGAACCAGAGCAAACCGGTTCTGACTGGAGCTAAGCTGAGCTATCTCGCTGTGACTCAGCAGTAAGCTGATTGGCTGGTCAAGTGTATATAAGTGTATGTAGTCTGTACATTGTATTCCTTCTATTTGTACGAGCATATTGCGGAGCACTTTGACGGAGAGAGCTGTATATCTCTCCCTATATATAATTGAGTAAGAACATTCTATTTCACAACATTCTAAATTTGGCCTCCTTAGTGTTAGGCCGGAAAAACTGCCACTCAGAAGACACTGGCTGGGTTGACTGGCTGCTTTGTGCAGTCCCGCCCAGTGTTCCAAGGTTATTTGCATATGGAAGCTGATTGGACTACACTCCATTCCACACCTCAAACTCACCCCCCCTAAGGCAGTTGGGATTTTCAGTTGCATAACATACCTCATAGGGGAGAGGAGAATGATGTCAGCTGCCCTTTCCCTAGGCAGAGGCTGTGGGGGGGGGGTTGTAAAACTTAATACAGACAGGCAGATAAAGGTTGGCTGATGGTTGCCAACTTCCAGGATATTTTAGGGATGAAGCCTGCTGAGGGTGGGGTCTGAGGAGGAGGAGGAAGAGGGGGACCTCAGACAGATACAATGCCATACTGCCCACACTCCAGACAAGCTGTTGCCAGTCTCCAGGTGACAGCTGGAGAGATCTTAAAGCTCTGGTGCTAATTCAAATTCTCTTCAACCCCCTGCTGTGCAGCTGACTTTCCCCTAGGGTTGCCAATCTCCAGGTGGGACCTGGAGATCTCCCACTGTTACAATTGATCTCCAGATGACAGAGATCAGTTCCCCTGGAGAAAATGGATGCTTTGGAGGGTAGACCCTATGACATTATACCTGCTGAGTCCTTCCACCCCTACTGCTACAATTGATCTCGAGATGACAGAGATCAGTTCCCCTGGAGAAAATGAATGCTTTGGAGGGTAGACCCTATGACCTCCAGTCGCCGGCCCT